>NC_060902.1:10939285-11057242 GCF_014805685.1 Silurus meridionalis
TGCAAATTTGAGGGATTAAAATATCATTAATACTTGCACATTTCTTAAATAGCTGCCACTTAAACACATATTGTTTATGTTATAAAGAGGTTAATCACTTTTATCGATGCAAACATAATGTGAACAGTAGGATTTTTTAAAGTAAGAACCCCACAAGGAAAAAAACTGAACCCTTGAGGAACCCTACTTAAAACTGACAATAAAACCTATAATGTTTATAATGATTGATAAAGTTTATTTATAAATAATAAACCATTTCACTAACAATATATAACTGTATACCACAGCAATTTGCCAATTATTTAATATTTTTATTATTTATTTTTTATAAAAAAAATGTGTAACTATTTTTATATTAATTACAGAGACATGATATACTATATACTATATATTATATATTAAACGATAAACATAAAAAGTCACTGTTTCAAGATATTAAATAATAAGAAAGTCTTGAGAAATTGTAAACAAAAATCTTACCTGATTTGATCTTTACAGTGCATGTTACTGTCAGTGCAACAGTGAGACTATGTGTTGAAAACAAGAAGTGTTCTTGAGGAGTGAATCGTTTCAATAAGGGAACAGATTTTGGACCATTTAAGAAAAGCTAATTCCGGAACTTAACAAGCAACAGCAAACTTCTGATTGGTTACAACTCTGTGTTGTCATCATCCAGGCAGAACAACTTCTTTGTGTACAGTATGTGAAGCATGTAAATAGAGTCAAGTGCACAGATAAAATATAATGTCTTAAACCAAATGCAGTATCAGGACACTACTTTCGCATACATTTTTAATGACAAATTAACCATATGGCATGTTCTACTGAATTACTTTTCCACACATCTATACATCCATACACCAGACAGAAATATTACTATATTAATAAAATTAAACAACTAAAACTGTTTAATGTGGCTACAAAAATATGACTACAGTTAATAGCCATGAATAAAACCAATGAAATCTCCTGAAGCATATAATAAAATTTCCTCCAAACATTTTATGAAATGTACATAATTAATGTTGTAGAAAAAAAATTCTTAAACTTTATTTTAAAGGAATATCTTTAAACACAATAGAGAATGAGTTAAAGAATGTTAGTATATTGCCCAGTCTTTCTGGCTTCAGTAATGCTAGCATGTGAGGTCTGTTAACAGAGAATGGGCTGCATTTTAAATCTAAAACATGGGACCTGAGAAATTCAATTTGAATAATTTGAATACCTTATAAGGATTGCCTGATTACAAGCCATTTTCCTTTTAAACCTATGTAGTTGATAGATAGTTGTGATTGTCACAATGTTCTGTCAAAGAAAGAAAATGTACAAATTCATCGAGCAAAATCTTAAGAACAATCAAACCTATTTAAAAATATTTGATTGACTTTTAATTCCTACCACTAGAATCTTTGTAGCCATTAGATATAAATTATTTTTCAGAGGTATCCAGATATTTGTATTTAAATGTAAAAGCGTTTAGCAAATTTATTCTTACTTTTCATGTTTTTTTTCACATGTAATCCTGATGAGGAAAAATAAATTGCCTTCAGCATTTCTCACTTTAGATGTTTTTGCTAAGATGAAAAGCCTCTTGAATTGGCTGAATGTAAGTAAAAAGTACCATCCTATATACCCGAATAAAGGAATAAAGAATCTTGGGGACAATTATTGGGACAAGAATTGGGACAAGTATTAAGGCAGAATACCAAAGTGTTTATTGCCTTACCGGTTTTTAGCAGAAAGAAAGGACAGTAAGATTGTACCATCCAAATGAAGATTAGGTTAATTGTGCTGTATTGACATTAAACTGCTGTACAGTTAATGCCCAACAAGCAATTGTATACTTAGCTATTTTTTTTTATAGTCTCAATAGACTACAAACTAAATTTTCTGATGTATTTCAAAAAATATTTGTCTAAGAAAAATTTAATGTAAAAAAAATTAATATCAACTAAAAAAAAATAGTACAGTACTGTTAAAAAATATTTTAAAATAAAAAATATTAACAGTGAAAGGGTCTATGACTCCTTAAGCACTGCCCATTAAAATGTTCCCCAGTGAAGTTTTCTGATTGAGAGCTGATTCTTCTATACTATTAAAGTAATTATAAAAACTGTACCTTTAAACTAGTGTCATAAGTGTCATATTAACATACTTTTACATAAGTGGACATTAAGTAGCTACATATGAAAAAAGAGAAGTAGGAAAAGGTTAGAAAGCTTTTAGAAAAACTGGATATGTCTAGTGTTGGGTTAACAGGGCAGCAGGTCACGTGCTCTTCCACATGCAGTCATGCGGAATTGTAGTGTAATTGGACTTAAGGGCACGTGCTAAAGAACTTGTGATTTGGAAAACTATGAGAGCCCTATGTCTGCCACTTAATTCTGCTGATTTCAGTCTACATGCTTCTGCTCACTTTCTCTTAGTCTATTAATTTGACATAATATGGCTCTCGAGACACATCCAATATGATATCGATTTTGCATGTGGACAAAAATTAAAAAGTCTTAAAACATTTATTACTTTCTAGTAAGCCACACACATTCCCCATGGTTGTAAATGGTAAAAAGTAAACCATGGCCAATTGTAAACCATTCAAAATACTTAAGGTGCAAACAGTGTTTTAAATATTAATCGTATTAGCTAAAATCTAGCTACATCAGTTAAATTTATGTAATGTTTTTGCTCTACTTTTTTATATTCCCGTTGTACAGCTCATCATTTGAAAAAGGTACAACTCAGTGCAGCTCTCCCTTTTTTCTTAATCCTCACATACATATGAATCAAGGCCATGTGCACCTGGATGCTCTGCTGGGTGCCAAGAATGAAAGATAGATTAATGGTTGCACAGACACATGTAATATTGATGAACAATCTTGAACTTTGATGAGATAGGATAGGGTAATGTTATAAGCGTTTGACATAAGAAGGTGAAATGAACATTCAATTCAAGGGCAACAGCTGTGGTGGACATTCCTGCAGTCGCACGCTCCCTCAAAACTTGGAACATCTGTAGCATTGTGCTGTGTAATAAAACATTTTAGAGTGGCCTTTTATTGTAGTCAACCTAAAGCACAACTGTGCTTTATATATATATATATATATATATATATATATATATATATATATATATATATATATATATATATATGAAATAGGAAACAAGAAAATAGAACTGGGGGGAAACAGCTCCACCCGAATAAAGGCTCAATCCAATAATGATAAAGAACACACAGCTCCGTTCAAAGGCAGGGAGAGCACATTACACTATCCCTACATATATACATTACCCACTAGTGCAAGTAATGCAAATAATAGTGAATAATTCGAAATAATTGTAATTAATAGTTGTGCAGCAAAGTTGCTGGGTGTTTCCTGGTTTAAACTTTGAATGGCCTGCGGGAAGAAGCTCCTATTCATTCTCTCTGCGTCTCAGATGGTACAGACGGTGCCCGGCCTTCTTCACTAGGGTGTTGATGTGACAGGACCAAGACAGGTCCTGTGTGATGTTAACGCCTAGGTACCAGAAACTGTCCACTCTCTCCACTGGGGTCCCAGTGATGTTTAGCGGTTGGTATGACCTCTCCTGTTTCTTGCTGAAGTGCACTATCAACTCCTTAGTCTTGCTTCAGGTGAAGATTGTTCTCCTGGCACAATCTCTCCAGGTTTTTAATCTCCTGTATTTAGGCCCTCTCGTGATTGTTGGAGATCAGGCCCACCATAACAGTATCGTCAGCAAACTTGATGAGTGTGGTGGAGTCGGAAGAGACCACACAGTCTTGTGTGTACAGTGAGTACAGCAGGGGGCTCAAAACACAACCCTGAAGAGCTCCAGTGCTGACGGTGAGGGTGAATGAGGTGTGTTTGTCACCCGTACGGCTTGTGGTAGGTTTCAGGACCTCCAACTTGGAGGTGAATGTGGAGGGAATAATGGTGTTAAACGCTGAACTGTAATTCACAAACAGCATTTTTACATAAATCCCTTTTCTGCAGTCCAGGTGGCTCATCGTTGTGTGGAGAAGATTAGCAATGAAGTCCTCAGTAGAGCAATTCAAGCGGTACATGAACTGTAGTGGATCCAGTGTGTCCAGAAATGAAGCTGTGATGAAGTATCTGACTAGTCTTTCGAAGCACTTCATTACTACTGAGGTCAGGTCTACAGGGTGGTAGTCGTTGAGGCAAGCAGGCTGGGGTTTCTTCAGGACAGGAACAATGGGGGACTATTCCAGGGAGAGGTTGACTATCTCAGTGAACACCGGTGCTGGTTGGTCAGCGCAGGATTTTAGAACCCAACCTGTGATGCCATCTGGTCCTGCTGCCTTCCTGGTGTTCACTCTCCTGAATGCCCTCCTTACATCATGCTCCAAGATGGTGAACGTGTTTACCTCTCTGGCTCTCTCAGTGTGCATGCGTCAATTAAGTTTGATGGTAATTTCACTTTACTAAACTTTTATTGATTAGATTTATATTTATTTTGGGATATAGAATATTTGGTGAATTCTTCTTTCTTGCAAATGTGTATTTAAAATGGTAGAAAAAATGATAGAAAAACAAGATTATCTAATACAAAAAGACACAATGTTTATTACAGCTCAAGAATACTATTTAACATGTATTATTAAACATGACTAAGATAAGGTGAAAACCTGACCATCAAACAGAAATATTTTCAACTTAAATTGTTTAATACATTTTATTCATTTGCATTTACAAAAGAGAACCAAAAAAAGAAGAGCTAAGAACACAACTGTATTGTGCTGTACATTACATGCTAAAATCATCACAAGTCAGGTAACCTTTAATAAATGTGAGGTAAACCTACTGCTCAAGACTTTACTTATTTTACCAGAAGGGAGTAATACAGTATAATACAATTCTCAAACTTAATCCAGTTACTTGTGTGGATGCTGCCTATGCTGAAATCCTCAAGCACTTAATTCAGATCAATATTTGGTCTCCAGCTGACGTCCGACCATATTCAGCATGAACTACCATTATGAATCAGCATCTTACCGCACCATTTCATCATGAAACAGATTACATGTATTAGACAGCATGTTCTAGCTTTCTTTCTTTTATTGTAACTTTTTTCACACATGGATGCCTGGAGTTGTATTGTGTGGGCCACGCAAAGCATTCTTTGGAATCTATGACTCCCCTCTTTCTCTAGTAGGTCATCAAGTCTTAAGCATTGAGAAAAGAATTCACCAAATCATTATGCCTTTCCAGAATGAAATGTTTGTTTGTGTATTTTCAGTAAAAAAACAAATTTTTAATTATTCTCTGTTTTGGAGAAAATTAATTAAAACTAAATTCTCAGTCTCCTCAGGTTTTTGAGAAAGAAATAAACTCATTATATAATACAAAAAAACTTTTCACTTTCAAGTATTTCGATATGTGTATATAAAATATCCCCTTGTTAAATATTATTAACAAGAAGGTCGTCCTTGTTATTGTTAATTACAAGTACAAAGATAATGTCCTTCACGGTGAAATTTCTTTGGGTAAAGGCAGTTATGAAAATCAGACAATAAAGCGCCTGAAGTACAACAGTATACGGCAGGAGAAAGTTGGAATGTATGTATAAAAGTGTACAAACTAATCTTTATGTCATGATATACTGCAGCATCTCCAACATCACTGCATATGAATGTCCTTCCTCAAAGTAGCTTAAAATTAATTCCATTTTCTTCTTGGGGACTGCTGATCTAGGGCATTTAGCTGGGCTACTGGAATGTTGGAGTTCTCTTCCTCAATCAATAAGAGAAAGTGACTGCCTGACCACTTTTAAATCATGCCTTAAAACTCATCTGTTCAGATTAGCTTTTTACTGATGAATTTTAACAGTTAAACAGCTGTTTGCCTTGTTTTTATTAAATGTATTATTATTATTATTAATATTATTATTATTATTATTATTATTATTTATTATTATTGTTATTATTATTATAAATGGGTTTTGGGGATATTCCTCAGATTTAGATGGTTCTTGGGGATATGCCTTGGACCCCCTCATGGGCTCCTGGCTTGAGCTTGGAAAGAGGCACTTCCTCATGGGCTCTTCATATATGTGCAGCTGGAAGGGTCATACTGTCAACCAATCCCAGCCACTGTGCCAGTCACCTCATTACTTTAATTGATCAGGAACTCCACCCACTGACAAGCCAGGCTTAGAGAGCATGAATATGAGCCATTGATTCTCCTTACATTTTGGGTTCAGCAGATTCTCAGAGACTCCTAGCCACTCTAGGACATTTGCAGAATTGTCCCTAAGCCATTACTGTGTTGTATGTTGAAAGGTAAATCTTTAGCCCAGTCTAAGGCTCCTTGCTTTTTCCTCAACTCTGACCAGTTGAAAACTTCCTGCTGCAGAGAAACATCCTGGTTGTACCACACATCCAAGAATAAAAAATAGAAAACAACCATACATAGCAAGACACTCACCAAGAGACAACAAACCCATGCAGATTCTGATACAAATACAAATACACTTGAACAACAAGAACCAAAGAAAAAAGGGCTGACTTAAATACACAAAACAAATGAGGAGCAGGTGGGAAACATTAAACAGTTAGGGGCTAGGGAGTAGCGAATAAGGGCCCAGAGGCGGCATCTGGTGGCCAAAGCAAAAAACAGCCAAAAATGTCCAGACCCTGACACTTATGTACCTGTGATATTTATTTTTTCTTTTTCTTTTTCTGTTTTTTTAATGTTAAAGATATTTCTAGAATTATGTTTTCAATTTGTCATTGTGGGATACTGACAGCAAGCTCCCGGCTTGAATCTGGGTTGACCATGTGAGAGGCAGACACGTTAGTGGCCTGCCACAAGGGGGTGTGTGAACCTAATTAACTAGGATTAACTAGGAGCTGAAGAGAAGTCCAAAACGTTTTATTGAAGAAAATTACCAAAATACAAAAATTAAATTTAAAACTGAATGCCTGATTAATTTTAACACTTAAACAGCTGTTTACCATGTTTTTATGCTTATTACTCAATTGTATGTGTCCTTGAGTGTTTTGAAAGGTGTCTTTAAATAAAATGTATTATTATTATTATTATTATTATTATTATTATTAATATTATTATTAATATTATTAGAAAGGAGATTTAAGGTAGACAGGATAAGACAGGTAGATAGGAGAAGTTGTTTGGGAAAGAGTGTGGTTGTTGTGTGAAAGTGAATGTGTACTGTGTAGCATGGGCTGAGACTGCTGTCCAAAAGGGAAATCGATGGTGGGGAGAATAGGTGCGTGAGATGGCACAGGTGCCAGGGCTGACCAGTGGGCTGCTGGAAGGGCTCTGGGGCTGAGGATGCTGCCTCACCACAGGTCTTGAAACAATGACCTGAAAGCTGTTGGTTTGGGGTAGGGTGCAAACCAGGAAGAGAAAGGCACAAAATGGAAACCATTTATACATTTTAAGAGAATTGATACCTCTCCTCTATTTCTTCAACCATGGACCTCCTCTGTCCCTGTCTACTATACCCAAGAAGCCACTTGGATGTCAAATAACTAAGATTAGCAGAGAGGAAGTGGAAGAAACAACTGGATTTAAAAACTGGAAGAAATAACTTCTTGGACATGACTTCTGTCAAGACTGCCTTCTACAAGGAAAAGCTAAAGGCTTCTGCAAAAGATCCTCATAAGCTCCAAAACATCTCTTCACTACTCACCCCCCACTACTCAACCTGATTGTGGAACCCAACACCATCTTGTGGCAAAAGATAAAACACATAGGGCATTATCTGGAAAATCCCCTAGATCCTGACAGGTACTGAGTGTAGATAATTAAAAAGAAAAAAATGTTTATTTGAAGGATTGTATTACCAAGCGGCAGCAAACCAAAAGTAAAATAATTAAAACGGGGTTTAAATGCTTTCTGAATGCACTGCAAGTGTGCGCACTAAAAGCATGCACAATAGCGGAAACCAGTGTAAATAATAGCGGAAACCAGTGTAAAAGACAAGTTTAATTAAATGAGCATATGTATCCAAATAAAAAGAAAATCTGTAAAAAGGGAAATAGGTGATTAGCAAACAACAAAACAATGGCAAGGTGAAATGTGGAACAGAAATGAAATCAAAACACTGGAAAAACCATTAACATGAACAACAGACAAAACACTTGGTAATTGCAAAGAATGGACGAATTCACAAATGCAAGACAAAAAATAAGGGTTTATATATGAACATAATCAACAGATAAACATCTGTGAACAAATACACATGAACAAAATGACCAATAACAAGAAAGGAAAATGACATGAATGAAAACAAAAACACATGACATAGACCTAATACAAAAGTCCCTGAAACATAAACACAATATCATCAAGGTCTTGTGGCAAGCCCTTCGAGCCTTAGATGTGTGAAGAGAACCGATGTTCCTGCCCAGGGCCCCGTCTTGGGAACTCCTTGTCCTCGCGCTCACGGGGTGGGAAGCGTTCATCCAGGGTCGGTGGAGCTGATGGCTGTGTTTCTGGGTCTGAAACACTTCCTCCTAGACCTGAGAGGCCACCATGTGTTGGTCCGTACGACCATACGACAACACAGCGGTGGTTTCGTATATCATCCACCAGGGGGGTCTCCGAGCTTGCCCCTTATGCAAGCTGGCGCGACGGTTCCTCCTGTGGTCCCATGGAAAACTCCTCTCACTGAGAGCAATTTATATCCCAGGACGGTGGAATTGGAGAGCAGACACCCTTTCGAGGGAGGCTCCACCCCGAGGTGATGGAGCAGATATGGCAGGGATTTTACAGAGCCCAGGTGGATCTGTTTGTGACTCAGGAGACCTCGCACTGTCCCCTTTGGTTCTCTCTCTCCCACCCAGCCCCATTAGGGCTGGACACCATGGTGCAGATGTGGCAGAGGCTATGTCTGTATGCCTTCCCCCCGATCGCACTGCTCTTGGGAGTTCTGGAGAGATCTCCTCTCTTAAGTGGGGGAACCCTGGTTCACCCCCGCCCAGAGTTGTGAAAGCTGAGCACCGAGGGCCACCGACATAGCTGGCTCTATCGGAGCCCCCCCTTCGAGCCCCTGGCCGGCTCTATTGGAGCCCCCCTTCGAGCCATTGGCTGAAGTGGCCCTTAGGTACCTGTCTGTGAAGACCGCTTTCCTCCTGGCAATTTCCTCCCTGACGAGGATCAGGGCCCTACAGGCTCTGTCCGCATGGCCAATGCATTCCTCTACCCAAAACCTGGGTACGTACCTAAGGTGCCTATGGCTCCCTCACGACCTGTCGTGATGCAGGCATGCTGCCCTCCTCCGTTCCTAGCCCCCGACCAGGAGAAGTAAAACCAGCTGCAAGCACTGGACACATGTCTCCACAGGACGAGTCCATGGAGAAAGTCGGAGCAACTGTTTGTCTGCTATGGCCCTAACAGGAAGGGATTCCCTGCCAATAAGCAGACTTTCAGCAGGTGGGTAGTGAATGCTATCTCATCGTCTTATGAGTCCTCTGGTCTCCCCGCCGCTCGGGGTCAAGGCTCACTCCACTAGGAGTGTGGCGGCCTCTACGGCCTGGTCTGCTGGAATCTCACTTCAGTCTCACTTGTCTTGCTGGACATCTGCAATGCTGCGGAGTCCGTTGGAGTCTTACTTGTCTCGCTGGACATCTGCGACGCTGCGGGCTGGTCCACCCCGCTGACCTTCGTCAGATTTTATGACCTTGACCTTAGAGCCACTCCAGGCTCCTCTGTCCTACGTGCTGGTTGTGAGGCTCTCACACACTAGGCAGGGTCAGGTCAGTGTGGCGTGATTGGACACTCGTTCCCAAAGTGTTGCGACGCAGCTCGAGTTCCCGAAAAGGGAAAGTCTCTAGGTTACGTATGTAAACCTAGTTCCCCCAGGGAACTAGACGCTGCGTCTTCTGGCCATACTCCCTGCATCCCTGCGGTGCTTACCTTCTCTTTTTTAGCTTTTTTTTTTTTTTAGCCATTTTGTAGCTCCTGGTTGTTGCGTCGTCACCCACCGATGATATCATGACTTGCCTATTGGCCAGATTTCACACGTGGTTCAGAGCGTGGACAACGCAAGGCGTTCCCAAAGCGTGGCAACGCAGCGTCACGTTCCCTCTGGGAACTAGGGTTACATACGTAACCTAGAGACGAACCATTTCAACTTATTGTCCAATAAATAAGAGCATAAATAATTAATTCTAGTTTAAAATGGAGACAAGAGAGTAGAGAGAGAGAAATAAGCAAAAGCCAAAAATGTATACACTAAGCAAGAGTTCAAGGACAGAAGAGATAGAAAAGAATATTCAGCTCTTGCGTGTTTTTCATAAATGTGTTATTCACGTGGTAGCACACACATGCACAAACATCCACCCACACACGCATACTTTTGGAATTACAAAAAAGGGTAAACCACAACAAATACATTTTCACCTACACATGAAAGAAATAGATGACATTTCCAAGACACAACAGCTTAAGCTTTGCACTATGCTAACATCTAAAATAAATGTCATAATGTGTGATAAAATGTAAAAAGAAAAACATAAAAAGGTATGATCTATCCTGCAACACATATCCATTCTCTGCAGTAGTGTGTGTGTGTGTGTATATATATATATATATATATATATATATATATATATATATATATATATATATATATATATATATATAATAACTTAGTAAAAAATAAAAAAGTCATAGCACAGTATGTAATCTATAACGCTAATGGAAGTGCGATTTGAGGAAAAGATATGCTGCATTTTTTGTCTTTTTTTGTTAACATAAATTTAATCCAGATCTGCTTACTTTTTATACCTCCTAAATTATTGTAGATTGTAGATTGCAAGTAGCTGTAGCACAATGAGGTGGGCTGCTGTAAGGGGTATGGCAGGGAAGTGTAGCTAGATAGCATCAGATGGTGGTCTGTAGGATGGTTTTGTAGGTGAAGAAGAAGAGGAGGAGCGTGGGGACTGAAACAAGATGGTGAAAAAATAAATGTGGAAGACTGTAGTGTGAGATTCGGGGAAGAGTTCAGACAGGGGCTGGTGGTGAAGAGGTGCTAAAAGATTGGGGAACTACTGCAGAAGTGATAAGGGAGACAGCTAGGAAGGTACTTGGTGTGATATCTGGAAAGAAAAAGATGTCAAATAGACATGGTGGTGGAAAAAATAAGTGCAGGAAAGCATAAGGAGAAAGAAGTTGGCGAAACAGAATTGGGATTGGCATGTTTGAACACATGCCTTATTATATATGTCTCAAGCAACCAAGAGAACTACTAATATATTCATATATGTCCACGTATGTTAACTATAATTTTATATACAGTGAGGAAAATAAGTATTCGAACACCCTGCTATTTACAGAAATCACAATGTATGATTTTTTTAACTATTTATTTGTATGATACAGCTGCAAATAAGTATTTGAACACCTGAGTAAGTCAACGTTAATATTTGGTACAGTAGCCTTTGTTTGCAATTACATAGGGCAAACGTTTCCTGTAGTTTTTCACCAGGTTTGCACACACTGCAGGAGGGATTTTGGCCCACTTCTTCACACAGATCTTCTCTAGATCAGTCAGGTTTCTGGCCTGTCGCTGAGAAACACAGAGTTTGAGCTCCCTCCAAAGATTCTCTATTAGGTTTAGGTATGGAGACTGGCTAGGCCACACCAGAACCTTGATATGCTTCTTACAGAGCCACTCCTTGGTTATCCTGGCTGTGTGCTTTGGGTCATTGTCATGTTGGAAGACCCAGCCTCGACCCATCTTCAATGCTCTAACTGAGGGAAGGAGGTTGTTCCCCAAAATCTCGCAATACATGGCCCCGGTCATCCTCTCCTTAATACAGTGCAGTCGCCCAGTCCCATGTGCAGAAAAACACCCCCAAAGCATGATGCTACCACCCCCATGCTTCACAGTAGGGATGGTGTTCTTGGGATGGTACTTATCATTCTTCTTCCTCCAAACACGTTTAGTGGAATTATGACCCAAAAGTTCTATTTTGGTCTCATCTGACCACATGACTTTCTCCCATGACTCCTCTGGATCATCCAAATGGTCATTGGCAAACTTAAGACGTGCCGGACATGTGCTGGTTTAAGCAGGGGAACCTTCCGTGCCATGCATGATTTCAAATCATGACGTCTTAGTGTATTACCAACAGTAACCTTGAAAACAGTGGTCCCAGCTCTTTTCAGGTCATTGACCAGCTCCTCCTGTGTAGTTCTGGGCTGATTTCTCACCTTCCTTAGGATCATTGAGACCCCACGAGGTGAGATCTTGCATGGAGCCCCAGTCCAAGGGAGACTGACAGTCATGTTTAGCTTCTTCCATTTTCTAATGTTTGCTCCAACAGTGGACCTTTTTTCACCAAGCTGCTTAGCATTTTCCCCGTAGCCCTTTCCAGCCTTGTGGAGGTGTACAATTTTGTCTCTAGTGTCTTTGGACAGCTCTTTGGTCTTGGCCATGTTAGTAGTTGGATTCTTACTGATTGTATGGGGTGGACAGGTGTCTTTATGCAGCTAACGACCTCAAACAGGTGCATCTAATTTAGGATAATAAATGTAGTGGAGGTGGACATTTTAAAGGCAGACTAACAGGTCTTTTAGGGTCAGAATTCTAGCTGATAGACAGGTGTTCGAATACTTATTTGCAGCTGTATCATACAAATAAATAGTTTAAAAATCATATATTGTGATTTCTGGATTTTTTTTTTTTTTAGATTATGTCTTTCACAGTAGACATGCACCTTCGATGACAATTTCAGACCCCTCCATGATTTCTAAGTGGGAGAACTTGCAAAATAGCAGGGTGTTCAAATAATTATTTTCCTCACTGTAAATATATATATATATACAGTGGTACCTCGACATACGAGTGCCCTAATACGAGTTTTTTGAGATACGAGCGGTCACTCGGTTGATTTTTTGCTTTGATACGCGAGCAAAAACTTGAGATACGAGCTCGAGACGCTGCTGCTAGATGCCCGAATCGAAGCCAGAAAGCAAAGATTGTGACGAAAATTAAGATAAGCAAAGAAGAAAAAGTTAAAATTTAAAAGTTTAGGGATAAGTAGTGTGCAGGAGTGATAGTAAAAAACAAGTTTTCCCTCTGCCTCCGCTTATCGCCTCTTATCCAAGCGCGGATAAATAGGGAGGGTTGCGTTAGGAAGGGCATCCAGCGTAAAACATGTGCCAAATTGAACATGCGAATCACAAATACGGATGATCCGCTGTGGCGACCCCTAATAAAAGAAGCCGAAAGAAAGTTTATACTCTATATCACATGTATCAAACTCAAGGCCCGCGGGCCACATCTGGCCTTATGCACAATTATATCTGGCCCGCGAAATGATTTTATAAAGATCTATTGTTATTAATGGCATGGCAATATGAAGCGCTGATAACACAAACTACAGATCCCATAATGCAGCGCTTCAGCTGCCTTACTGAACGCTAGACTACCTGGGAACATTCCAGCATTAATCAAGTCGAGCTTCTGTTAATGTATTTAACCCTATTGTAAAGTTATTGTGAAGCCCCTCAAAATGGCGAAGAGAAAAGTGGATTCTGAAAACAAAGCCTTTCAAAACTGATTGGATTCTGAGTATATGTTTACTGACACTGCCGGTAAACACGTGTGTCTTATTAGTGGAGCGAATGTGGCTGTAATTAAGGAATTAAATCTAAAACGGAACTACGAGACAAAACATCAGCAAAATCTTAAAGTGAAGCTGGTGTGAAAGCAGAGGAGAAATCAGAGCCACATCAACTGGTTATTTACTGAGGGAGAATTTCTAAAGAGCTGCATGATGAAGGTGTGAGACATCTTGTGTTTGACTGGAGATTTTTTTTATGAAGAGCAAAATATTTAAAGATTAAGATTATTTTTAATAAAATGGCATAAGAGCAAAGAAATCTGATTGTTTTGATTTGTTGTTATTTTAACGTTTACTTAAAAACACAATTTTTTATTGATTTGTTCAGCGGTTTTTTGCAACATGCAACTTGTATCATTTTAACATTATATATTATTATGGAGAGCAAAATATTTTAAGTTATTTAAAGTTTTAGTTGATTTATTCTGGAATAATTTTCCTGTCTGTTTGTATTCATATTTATGTAAAAAAAAAAAAAACATTTAGTTTTAGTGTGTTCAATAAATGTTTATCCTGTTCGGCCCGCGACCTAAAGTGTGCTTTGAGTTTTCCCCTCCTGTGCAACTGAGTTTGACATATACAGTACAGACCAAAAGTTTGGACACACAACTTTTGGTCTTTACTGTATATATATTATATATACAGTACAGACCAAAAGTTTATATATATTATATATACAGTACATACCAAAAGTTTGGACACACCTGCTCATTCAAAGAGTTTTCTTTATTTTCATGACTATGAAAATTGTAGAGTCACACTGAAGGCATCAAAACTATGAATTAACACATGTGGAATTATATACATAACAAAAAAGTGAACTGAAAATATGTCATATTGTAGGTTCTTCACCTACAATTCAGACCTCTACTCAGTGCCCTCAGTATCATTAACCATGCCACTCTTGGTGTTTTAGGGCACAGCGGTCTTCAGCGAGTGCCTTCCTCTGCTTCTGCCCTAAAACATAGCAGATTTGGGCCCAGCCTAGAAACTCCTGTGCACTGTAGAAAGAGGCTACAAGATTTAGTTTGGGTCTCTGTCATCTAGGTTCAACAGGGTGTTTCCCACTCTGGTAAGTCCCAAGCAGACTCCGGTCAGGGAACAAGAAGTAAACACTCTCTTAAGGAAGGAGGCCATTGAGGTGGTCCCTCCCTCTGACAAAGAGTCTGGGTTCTTCATCCAATACTTCATAGTTCCCAAGAAGGATAGGGCTGCATCCCACTTTAGATCTAAATCAGCTGAACCGACCACCTATCTAGGCGTAGTGTGAGATTCGACCACAATACAGGCACATCCACGGTCTCTTACATTAACAATCAGTTCTGTGCTCTCGCCTCCTTTACAAGCTGGCACTGCAGATCCTCCTGTGGGCCCAAGGGAAGCTGCTCTCACTGAGGGTAGTATACATCACAGGGTGCCTAAACCAGGTAGCATTGAACCTTTCGAGGCAAGACTGTTTTTCTACTGGCCATCTCATCTCTAATGGGAGTTGGCCCTTTCCATGGCCCTACCTTGGACATGGCCAGTACCTTTCTCTTCCTAAGGCTGGAGTATGTTCCCAAGGTGCCCTATGTTGCCCCATGACCAGTCGTGCTCCAGACATTCTATCCTTATCATTTTCAAGCCTAGAAGAAGCTTGATCGGGTGTGTCAGTGGACACATGTCAGTGGACACATATGTCCACAGGACGTCCCTGTAGAGGAAGTCAGACCAGCTGTTCGTTTGCTACTGTCTGTATAAGAACTGTCTTTCTGTGGATAAGCATACCCTCAGCAGGTGCATTGTGGATGCTATCTCCTCCTCTTATGAGTCTTTTGGACTCAGAGCTCACTCGACCAAGAGTATGGGTCATGCAGATCGTCACGCATCTCATTTCTTCGGGGAACCAGGATTACATACGTAACCTAGAGAAACCCAGAACCAGACCTGCCCATTAGACTACCAAACAGATTGTCACTTCACAGAACACCAGAGTCCAGTGGTGGCATGCTATACAGCACTTTATCTGATGCTTAGCATTGTAGTTGATCATTTGAGGCTTACATGCAGATGCTTGGCCAGGTATACTCCATCAACATTCTCAAAGCAAATAGAGTGTCTGTGGTGCTCTTCCTCTGCATAAAACCATACTGTTGCTCACAGATGGTCACCTCTTCTCTCAGCCTGGCTTCCACTACTCTTTCCCATAACTTCATGGTGTGACTGATCAACTTAATTCCCCTGTAATTACTGCAGGTCTGCACATCTCCCTTATTCTTCAAGATCGGTACCATCACACTCCTTCTCCATTCCTCAGGCATCCTCTCACCTTCACAGACATTATATTAACCTCATAAAATGATCCCGTATCAGTGCATAATGTTTTCCTGGGTATTTGAAATAAGGGCAAATTTTGTGTTTAGTGCAAAAAAAAATAAATAAATAAATAAATGGTTCATGAAAAAGCTTAACAACTGTTTAAAATGTTTTGGCTGATCTTTCAATATGTTGTTAAGCTTTTCTTGAAAAGTCAATCTTGTAAATCTTTTTGTAAGTATATCTGTGACCAAATAAAATTCTTCTCCTCTGTCAGCCATTATGGAATGAAAAAACAGCTATTAAATCCACACGAATATATTTCAGCTTGTGCTGCTTGCTACAGATGGGGTAACAAATGAGCTCTCTGACGATCCAATCAAAGCGAGTGAAAATGCTGACGTGATTGGATGCCAGCCAGGAGCCTCGGAGTAAGAAAGTCGCAATCTGATTAGTTAAAGCAACAGCTTCAAGCAACATGAATTTGAAGCGACCAACAGCCTGTGTTGTTCATTTCTGCAGGCCTTATGGCACTATGTGATGTGACAGCTGAAATATGATTGCATAGAAACTCATAAGAAACACTGTAAAATTACACTCTGTGGCATTGCTCCTTGAAGCAGCGCACCCGAGATAAATGATAGAAAATGAAGGTAACAGATTTTTGGGAATAATTTAATACATATTCATTGACAAAAATATATTAAAACATAAGTCAGTGTCAAGCTTTCACATTTGGTCCTGACCCCAGAAAATGTCTTTTGTCTGTCCCAAACCCTCACCTTTGTCCTGAGGTTAGCTTCCACATTTTTTTTCACATTTTGACTGAGCGTCATAGGTTTTGCGATTGTCATTTTGGGAGTTTGTGTTCATTTTTCTTCCTTGTGTCTGCCATCATTTAGGGAGTAACTGCTTCATAAACTGGATATTTGGAGATCTAACTTGCAATTTCTCTAACAAGTAGAACTATAAAGAATATAATACACTGAAAACCCTAATAAGTTCAATGAACTCAACCTATTGAGTAAACTCGTTTACTCAATTGAATTGAGTAATGGATTTTCCCTAACTTGTTTATTTAAGTTCACTTAACTTGGTGCTCATGTAGACTGTACTTAAATTGTTAAGTTCATCTAACTTGGTGCTCATGTAGACTGTACTTAAATTGTTAAGTTCACTTAACTTGGTGCTCATGTAGACTGTACTTAAATTGTTAAGTTCATCTAACTTGGTGTTTTATAATTTGCACTTAAACTATTAAGTTCACTTACTTACATATTCAAGTCAACTTAACAATTAAACTGAAATTGCAAATTATTATAAATTGAATTGACTAATATTATTGTTCTTTTGACTGTTAAATCTTTATTCAGTCCAAAAAACACATTGAACATCATATTGAACATTGAACATGTATTGTTTATATGTTAAAACATTTAAATTTCAATAAATAAAACGTCTCTAGGTTACGTATGTAACCCTAGTTCCCTGAGGGAACGAGACGCTGCGTCGAAACGCTTTGGGAACGCGCCTGAGTGTTCATGCTCTGAATAATGTGTGTAATCAGTCAAAAATTGGACGCTGGCCGTCACCGATGAGGTGACGTCACGACCAGGAGTATAAAACGCATATGAGAGAAGCCAGCGGCAGCTTCTGAAAGGGAGAAGAAAGTGCCGCAGGGACGCCGGAGGTGTGGCACAGAGACGCAGCGTCTCATTCCCTCAGGGAACTAGGGTTACATACGTAACCTAGAGACGTTCCCTTTCAGGAACTCGAGCTGCGTCGAAACGCTTTGGGAACGAGTGTCCAATCACGCCAGACTGACCAGTCCCTGCCCAGTGTGTATGTGACCACAGCTAGAGGAGGACCGAGGGGCCAGGAGTGGCACCGCGGTCCAGGTTATAGAACCGCACGAAGGTCAGTGGGGCGGACCAACCCGCAACGTCACATATGTCCTGGAGGGGAACTCCAGAGGACCAAGACTTAGAGGCAGCCACACTCCGGGTGGAGTGAGCTCTGACCCCGAAGGGAGCGGGGAGACCAGAGGACTCATAAGACGACGTGATAGCGTCAACAATCCACCTGCTCAGAGTCTGCTTATTAGCAGGCAAGCCTCTCTTGTGAGGGCCGTAGCAGACAAACAGCTGACGGGACCTTCTCCAAGGACAGAGCCGGTTAAGCTTCTCCTGGTCTGGGGCCTGGAATGGAGGAGGATAGAATGCCTGTAGCCTAACAGGTCGTGGGACGACCGAGGGCACCTTGGGGACGTAACCCGTACGGGGGTAAAGGAGGGCACCAGCCATACCTGGGGTAAACTCCAGGAAGGAGGGGGCCATGGAGAGGGCCTGCAGGTCCCCCACCCTTTTTATAGAGCAGATGGCCAACAAGAACGCGGTTTTGATAGACAGGTGCCTCCAAGATGCCTCGGCTAGAGGCTCGAAGGGGGGCCCAGAAAGGGCCCCCAAGACGACAGCCAGGTCCCACCCAGGCACTCTAGGCCATACCGGGGGCCTCAGCCTCCGGGTGCCGCGAAGAAAACGCGTCACAAAGGGGTCTCTGCCCAGAGATTGCCCAGCCACAGGGGCATGATTGGCCGAAATGGCAGACCCGTAGACCTTCAGGGTGGACGGAGCCAACCCCTTGGCGAACTGTCCCTGGAGAAAATCCAGCACTGAACCAACTGGGCAGTGGACTGGATCCAGCTGGTGGTGCTCACACCACGAGCAGAACAGACGCCACCTGCCGGCATACAACCTCCTAGTGGAGGGAGCTCTGGAGTGGAGAATGGTCTCTACCACCTCGGTGGAGAGACCAGAACCTCGGAGCCGTGCCCCCTCAGGGGCCACAGCCACAGCCTCCACAGCTCCGGGCGGGGGTGAAATATGGCACCCCCTAGCTGAGAAAGGAGGTCCCTCCTCAGAGGGATCTCCCACGGAGGGTGCTCGAGGAGAGCCACCAAGTCCGCGAACCATAGTTTGCGCGGCCACCTTGGAGCTACCAGGAGGAGACTGACTCCATCCCGGCGAACTCTCTCCAGAACTCCCGAAAGCAGCGCGACGGGGGGAAAAGCGTACAGACGCAGCCTCGGCCACGCCCCAGAGGGGCCGGAGGCGTAAGGGAGAACCAGAGGGGACAGTGCGACGTCTCTCGAGACGCGAACAGATCCACCTGGGCTCTTCTGAATTTCTCCCAAACCTGTTCCACCACATCTGGGTGTAGCCGCCATTCCCCGGGCCTCAACCCCTGCCTCGACAGGGCGTCTGCTGCCTCGTTCAACCGGCCTGGGATGTAAACCGCTCTCACAGAGAGGAGTTTCCCCTGGGCCCAAAGGAGGACCTGGTGCGCCAGCCTGCACAGGGGGCGTGAGCGCAGACCTCCTTGATGGTTGATGTAAGAGACCACCAAAGTGTTGTCCGTACGGACCAACACGTGGTGACCTCTGAGGTCTGGGAGGAAATGCTTCAAAGCTAGAAGCACGGCCAGCATCTCTAGGCAATTGATGTGCCACAGTAGATGGGGCCCCTCCCACAGACCCCTGGCAGAGCGACCACTCATGACCGCTCCCCACCCCGTGAGGGACGCATCCGTCGTCAGCATTAAGCGACGACCGGGGACTCCCAGCACAGGGCCTAGAGATAGGAACCGGGGATCTCTCCAAACATCTAAGGCACGTAGGCATCGCCGCGTGACCTTGATGGTACGGAGCGGATTGCCCCTCCGTGAGAACCCGCGGGTCCTGAGCCACCACTGAAGGGGCCTCATGTACAGCAGGCCAAGTGGAATCACACTGGATGCAGCTGCCATAAGCCCTAGAAGTTTCTGGAACTGCTTGACAGTGAGAGGCTGCCCCTCTCTGACCTTCCCGACGGCCGCAAGGATGGCCACAATGCGGGCAGGAGAAAGCTGCGCACGCAAAGTAGTCGAATCCCATATGACACCGAGATAGGTGGTTCTCTGAAAAGGAGAAAGCACACTCTTCCCGGCGTTCAACCGAAACCCCAAAGCCTTCATGTGGGCGAGAACGACATCTCGATGCCGGACCGCCAGCTGCTCTGACTGAGCTAGGATCAACCAATCGTCGATGTAGTTGAGGATGCGGATGCCCTGAGACCTCAGGGGAACCAGAGCCGCATCCACACATTTCGTGAAGGTACGGGGTGAAAGGGCAAGGCCAAATGGAAGAACCCGATACTGGTAAGCTTCGGCCCCGAAAGCGAACCTCAGGAACCTCCTGTGAGAAGGTAGGACGGACACATGAAAGTACGCGTCTCTTAGATCCCCCGTGACAAACCAGTCCTCAGATCTGATTTGAAGCACGACCTGCTTGAGGGTCAGCATCTTGAACCTGAGTCGCATGAGAGAGCGGTTCAGCTGACGTAGATCTAAAATAGGACGCAACCCACCGTCCTTCTTGGGAACTATGAAGTACCGGCTGTAGAACCCGGACTCTCGTTCTGACGGAGGGACCACCTCGATGGCCCCCTTCCTCAGGAGAGTAGCTACTTCCTGTTCCATGACCAGAGCCTGCTGTCGTCCCACCAGAGTGGGAAGAACCCCATGAAAACGGGGCGGAGGAGACCCGAACTGAATCGAGTAACCCCGCTCTACAGTACGCAGGACCCATCGAGACACATCTGGGAGAGCATTCCAAGCTCCCAGAAACTGCCTCAAGGGAATCAGCCTTTCGAGACTGACCTCCGGAACGCCCAGAACCAGGGCCATGCCCTGAGACGGTTCCAGGGGAGGCGAGATCTCCCGGACCACAGCGATGCCGGGTGGAGACCAAGGAGAGAGCCCGCTGGAGCTGGCCATGCCCTGAAGCACCGAGGGTGGCAGAGTTAACGGACCAGGTCCCTGAGGGGGCTGGGACAGGGCGGGCACCGGAAAAAGCGTTGTGACACGCCCCCCCACAGCCAGATCCCCAGAAAGTTCTGTGTCAGGATCTTTTTGCCGAAGCCTTTTTGTTGGAGATGACAGTCCTCAGATCTGTCACCTCACGAGGCTTCGAGGCCGAGCGCCGTTAAGGATTCCTCACAGGGGGAGAGCGAGTCGCGACACTGCGTTTCTGAACCTCCCGATGGGAGGCGGAGGGCTGCGGCTGGGGCTGAGCCTGCCGAGCAGCCCCCTGCGAGCGGCGTGGGAGGTAACGCTGGAACGCTGCCGCTTGCTTCCTATTTGCCTGAAACCTCTCGACCACCGAATGTACAGAATCGCCAAAAAGGCCAGAAGGAGTTAGCGGAGCATCCAGTAACACGGCCCTGTCCCTATCAGACATGTCTGACAGTGTGAGCCACAGGTGCCTTTCTGTAGACACCAGGGCAGCCATAGACCGGCCAATGGCCCTAGCGGTCTCCTTAGTGGCCCTGAGAGCCAGATCTGCCGTACGGTGCAGCTCATCGAACTGGCCATCCACGGCACCCCCCACATCCAACTCACGCAGCAGGTTAGCCTGATATGCCTGCAACACCGCCATGGTGTGCAGGGAAGAAGCAGCCCGACCTGCTGAAGCATAGGCTTTACCTACGAGCGCAGAAGTGCTGCGTAGGGGCTTTGTGGGCAACGTCGGGGTCTTAAGGGAAGAGACGACTCCGGGAGAAAGATAGGTGGCAAGTGTCTCTTCAACCTGAGGCATAGCCTCATAACCATATTCTCTCCGCCCAAATATGTGGGAATACACAGTAGAAGTGGGGGTGAAGGGGCGGGCCGAGTAAGGTTTAACCCACGACCTAGACACCTCGGTGTGTAGATCGGGAAAAAAAGGAAGACCCCTGCGCGGAGGTTGTGACACAGGTGTCAGAAAGCGCTCATCTAATTTACTGGATGAAAGCACTTCCTGCTCATGAGCCGGCCAAGTTATATCGAGCTTGGCAACGGCACGCGTTACAACCTCCGTAAGCTTCCCGGCTTCCGTATCGCAGAGCGCCCCCCCTAAATAAACGCGAATTTTCCGGCCTCAGCAACAGGCATTAAGGACCACCTATAGGATTATTCTACCAATCACTGCATTAGTTCTCTTGTTGCCAGGCAGAAGTCCTTAAATAACCAATCACCATGAAAGGAGACCAGAGTGGCTATTTTTATGAATCAGGATTTTGAGTTCATAACAGTCAAAATTTTAAGTTGAAGTATTTTGCAGCTAAGTAAGTTAATCTAACTTATATTTTTGAGTTAAGGTTAGAAAATACAAAATTTCAAGTAGTGTTGACTCAAGATTACTTGATTATTTAAATAATGACAGAATTAGGGTTTACAGTGTACCTTGCAAATAAATAGCTTACTGTAGCTCTCAAACTGGTCAAAAAGCAAGTCAGCTCCCCAAAATGTTTGCTGTCACCAGCACCAACTCTGTATGAAAGAAAGGGGTATTTATGTGAGTCTTTCACCAAAATAAAATCCAAGGAAAAGGCTGTATGCAGTGTATAATACAACAAAAGACATACTATGCAAACTTTTTGGAAGAAAAGGAGACATTCTGGACTTATTCTGGCGACAGATATGTTGTGGGATAAGCCTGTGGGTTTTAAGAATGATTTTTTTAGACATATTTTGATACTGTAGGTTACAACACACCTTCTGACCAGCCCCAATCATTATCAGCAAGATAACAGCATGGGCACCCCAGTGGCAGGCGGTCAGGGCCAGCAAAGCCTTTTCTGCTGGCCCAAACAGAAGCACTGACCTACATTTCCAACTTAAATTCTAATACAGGTAGTCGTCGACTTACGACCACGATTGGGACCGACAGACGTAACACGATTTGGTCATAAGTAGAGTAGGCTATATGTTCAGTACTGTGAAATTATGCCGGAAGCTGGTAAAAAAATAACGTACGCCGTGGCTAGCGATTGTGGTCATAAGGTCATAAGTTGCATAGGTCGTAAGTCGGGGACTACCTGTATTTGTTCCATGAAAGTGTATTAATTTATTCGCAACAGTTTATTCTCTTAATTTCTTTTACATTTCGTTTCTCTTGGCTGCACTGCTTCCAGTACGTGTATGTGGATGTTAGATTTTTTTTTTTTTTTTTTACTATAGTCTCCTTAAGAAATAGCTCTGTTTCTTTAACCAATCAGATTTCATATTTGCCTCACAGGCCAGCTATCTGGCCCAGAATATCATCAGCATTTTTCTGTCCTCTGATTGGTTGGTCAGAGGTTCGACTGGCAAAACACGTGTGTAGCTCTGCAAACATTAATACAAAGGAGTTCGACTTTTTTATGCCTATGGAGGAAGAGAAATTGATTTGGTCACGGGAGAGGATTGGTTCTCCACTTCCAGACCAGTGAATACGAGCGGAACCACTGGCCACGGTCATGTTATTAGACAAATATTGATTCTGAACTGCTCCAAATGATGTAGGTGGCACATTTGCGGTTGTAGTGTAGAGGTTTGGAGTTGTCTTAACTGGGTTTCTTGCTTTAGTAAAATAGTATTCACCCTCCATATGAAATGCCTCTCTCTCGGTAATGCCACGCGTTGTTACATTGCGTTTTGTTTTGTATTGATGGTTTCTATAATTGCAACGTGATAGTGGTGGTATTAAAAGGTGGTTTAAGTCGGGTAAATCCCCACTGAAGGCCCAGGCACCAAATGCATAGATATACTGTAACTTTTGTCTGGATTGTCATTTGGCTCAGGTATGAAACAGTCCACTATGTAATAATGCTGGTGGTTTTATTTCGTCATCTCCTTCGGTCCCCATCTCTTTAAGCCAAGCTATAAAAAAATAAAAAAAAACAATAATAATTACAAAAAAAAACCCCAGACCCAATACACTCTGTATACATCACAGCTACATAGACTACATTATGCTCAGCCTTAATGAAAGTATCGGGTGGATGGCAAAAGATATTGGACATCCTAAATAATAGAGATATAGATAAGTAAAGGTGCATGCTTTTATCTCAGTCCCCACTTTCCATTATTGTCACTTCCATTATTGTGTCATAGAGACAACTGTAGTTTAGGAGCATTTCACCAGGTTGTATTTCAACAGTCAAGTTTATTTGTATAGCGCTTTTCACAACAGACATTGTCTCAAAGCAGCTTTACAGAGATCAACAGTCAAGGTGAATGGTGTGCATTTATCCCTGATGAGCAAGCCAAGTCAGCATAATAATGATATTGCAATGGATTGGTTGAATTGTTAACCCTAACCTTACTTATGCATTTGCATTTTTCTTGGGATGAGTTTATTTATTGAAATGGTGTGAAGGTAGGTTTGATCTTGGCTGACTAGATGTGACTGCTGCTAAACAAATGCATGTTCTGTTAACATTTGAAAACATGGAGATGTTAAGAACCATGCTGTTGCTGTAAAAAGTAAAACAGATCTAACTACCAAGACTTGTGTACTGCTATGCTTCAAGGAGACATGGTACATGAGTGTGAACTACTTGGGGCCTGCTTTGCTCAATGACTTCACTCTACTGAACTAACTTTAAATATGAGTGTCAAGATATAGTGACCTGCTTGTCTATGCTTGCCTGGACCAGGGAGTCAAGATCTTATTTGGCGTTACTTACAGGCAATTTGTTCTTTAAAATGGTTGGTGCATGCTTTATTTTTTATTAATTTAATTTTTTTTATACTTATAGTGCAATTATATTTTCATTATAAAGTCAATTCTTTCCCTTTTATAACTGTGTACGATATGGTCAAAAAAGTGCAATTGTAAAAAAGAGCCCAAAGGTAACTAAAAAAAAAAAATCACCAGAATTATTTCTGAATTTATAACTGTTTTAATATGAAATCAGTTTTGTTGAAATTATAATTTTTTACAGTTTCTAAATGATATGATCCACAGTAATTTCACTGATCATATACCGCCCTTGTGAATAAAACAATAATAAATAATAATATTTCATTGCTGCCTTTTGTAGTTATATAAATAATAAACAAGTAGAACTTGACACCGAAAATTTTGAAGGGTTCCTTTAACACCAAAATCAGTTTACCTTTATCTCACTCCAGTATGCTTTTGCTTTCTGCCTTACTGCATGAACGCATTCACCCCTTCCTGTCTCTCTCTCCCTGTCACACACAGATACAGCTCAGAGTAGTGGGTGGGATGGGAGGGGCCTGTGAGTTTACAGTTTGCGCTTAAAGAACAGCAGATGGGGGCTGTCCCTATAGTGAAGGAATAGGAAGGGCAGACAGCAGACAGGGACTGAGAGAGTGGGAGAAAGGGAGAGTTACAGTGAGTATACGAATGTACTTTGCATGGGCCAGGCTTGATGGAATTGCACACTGGTTAGCTTAGTCATTTTTCACTGTTGTCTGCCACAGCTGCTACAGTGCAGTTTATATCTGCCTAAGGAAAGCACCAGTAGTTAGTTGAATTGTGTACTGCAGTAGAAGAAGAAGCACACTGTTCTCACTCATTTAATGTAAGTATACTTATATAAATATAATATATCTTTAATTGCCATATTTTGGTAAATCAATCTTATTATTTATAAAAAAAACATTAATTGATTTGTTTATAATAAATAATAAAAAAAATACCATTTGACATAACAAAAGGAATTGTTTTGAAAATAATTAAAACCTTAAAACTGTCTCTCTATTGTTTTAGGACAAATTGGTAATAAGCTTCAATGTATCTAAGATTGTCTAGTCATGGATCCCTTTGAAGATACTTTTTATTAGAGCATTCTTGTGCATCATGGTTCAACAAAAAGACTCTATAGCCATGGACAGAGATTTAACCCAAGATATGTTTGAGGGAATGGGATCAGAAGATGCTGATGATGGTTTTAGGCACAACCCATCCGACAAAGACTCCAATTGGTGCAAAACTACTACTGGGCACATCAAGAGACCCATGAATGCATTTATGGTCTGGTCTCAAATTGAGAGACGGAAGATAATGGAGCAATGGCCTGACATGCACAATGCGGAGATCTCCAAGCGCCTTGGAAAATGCTGGAAACTTCTTCCAGATTATGAGAAGATACCCTTCATCAAGGAAGCAGAGAGGCTACGCCTAAAACATATGGCTGACTACCCTGACTATAAGTATCGTCCCAGGAAAAAAAGTAAGTTCTCAGTGACTGCAAAAGAAAAACTCAAGCTGAAAGCCAGCAAGTTTAATTCAGCCCAATCAGCCAGTTTAACCAGTAAAGGGTTTAAAGTTAAACCAAATCTCACAAAACAAAACCTAAATTGCATTGGCAATACATTTAAAAGTTATAATAAGTGCATAAGTGATGATACAGTAGGTATAAACATGGCAAGTCCAGTAACTGTGCAAGATGATCAGGCCCAGACAACTCTTGTTTTCCACCTGCAGCCTGCCATTCCAACCAAGAACCAGCAACCTAGACTATCTCAGGTCAGAGTCAAAGTGCCCAGCAGCCACAAAAGTTTCTCCTCTGAAACTGGATCTCAGGTACTCAGGAAAGTTCTGGTGTCTGATTTGCAAGAATCCAACTCGGCAAGGTCATCCACACCAACCTCCACCAGCTCTTCCTCCTTTGTGTCACCTGTTTCATCAGATGAGGAACTGGAAGAGGAAATCCTGCATATCATATCTAATACCAGCTTTGAAAACATGCCTATGGACTGTTCCACTCTGGATAAGGACTTTGAAGCATTTCAAGCTAACTCAGGGTCTCACTTCGAATTCCCAGACTACTGCACTCCAGAGGTGAATGAAATGATTTCTGGGGACTTACTAGTACCAAGTATCTCTGACCTGGTGTTTACCTATTAAGTTTGAAACCCACTTGTTTACAGACATATTTGCCAGTGGTAAAAATGTCTGGTTAAATTAGTGAACATGTTATATCTATGTTTCTGTCTTTGGACAGTTTTTCTATTAATTTGTTTCTTTATTGATTCCGTAAGTGCTTTTCATTTTTTTTCCCCAAACATGACATATCTTAATGGCTAAGGAAAAACAACAACAATGAGCTCTTAAGTATTCAGGCACTTTAGGCTCAGTTTGAGAGAAAAGACAGATATTCATCACAGACAGCATCACAGCAGGTTGAGAAAAGGTCAAAAGCAGCAAAGGTGTAATTCTTTGCAACAGGGTACAAAAAGTGCTAATACCAAATCTGAAATATTCCAGGGATCTGTACACACGTACACATTTTAATGTCACTGGAGGGCATGACTTCACAACCAGTGCAAGCTTTTAAAATAGGTATTTATAAACACATAGCACTCTAAATTAAATAAAATTATCATACGTGCATTGATAGGAAACTATGTTGAGTAAAAATCATTTGGTATGAAGCAAATCTGTAAAGCTTACACCAACATAGAGTGAATTGCAAAAATCACTGCATAAAAATAGAGGTGTCTGTCAGAACAATCATTTTCTTTTAATTAATTAAACAGCAAGACTTTTAGAGCCTCACTAATGCTGCAGAACTTTTGCAATGCTAATTCAAATACTTATCTCTACACTGTCTATGTGTGTCATTGTGTGCCTAGTCATGAAAGATACTTAGAGGAGTTCAGGGATCTGGCAAGGGGGCTGTGTCTTTCTTTCTTAGAGCTGTGCATCTGGCCATGCAGGCAGCAGTTATTGTGCAGAAGGTCAAAAAGGGGAAGGGTGTGGGTTTGTTATGATGGTGGGGAGGGGACCAAGCCTGAGTCTGTAAATGCATGTGATGTCTGCAGTGTGGATGCAGCTGCCTTGATCAGGGTTTATAAAATTGTGTCTGCCACCTGGCCCCATTGACTCTCTCAGGGATCATTTGTCTAGGTCCTAGTGCATCCTTTGAGTAATTAATCTATGATCCTTGTGTATGAGTGTGTAAAAGACTGTGTGTGAAAGTTTTTTCTTTTGTCTGCTACTCTCTTTCAAAGGAGCCAACTGGGGTGACTGACTGCACTGTTTTTTTTGCTGTTTTTTTAAATGAGATTCTCAACTAACACTCATGCCCTTATTAATTTAAGCATGGGGCTATTTTACTCTCAAAATTACCTATTCCATTAGCTGTTGCATAGATACAGCAGATAGATTTGAGCTTACATGGATAAGACCTGTCAGTGCCTGCCACCGCTGCATAGATGCATGGATATGTAATGCAGCAGCAATTAACAGGGGTGACTCAATAAAATTAGTTCTTTTTAGATAATTCTCGTTTGCTCAGGCTACATAATATCAGTTTGTAACCTCCATAATAACAACCTGCAAGTCCACTAGTCATGTTTTTTTATTTTACTAGAAACAGCCTTGCCTGTTGTAAATGTAGCTGCTACATTTTCATAAGTTTTACAGGTAAATTTTTCACAGATGGTCATTGATCAAAGGTTATATGATATATAAACTGTATCTATATATATATATATATATATATATATATATATATATATATATATATATATATATATATATATATATATGTTATATAATTCCAGTATCAACAGTTGTGAACTGTGAGTGGAACATGATTAGACGAAATGTGAAATAAGAGAGGCTTCAACAGCAAATGCATGACTAAATGCTTTCTATGTATCCTTACATATGTAGCTATATTTTGTCCACTACATATAATAGAACAAGACAGAACAATCTGCCCGTGATCAATGTAGAGTAAGTAAAGATTTAGTTATGGCATCTTTGATATGATCAAAATGTTAGAAATAATGTGATCATCTGAATTTTGTATCCATGATTAATTGTGATATGGATTGGTAGATCAAGCATAAATGCAAATGCAATGGTGATGCAAAATTAGTGAATGAGTATTCAAAGAGGCAATTTTGAACAAAAAAAATTATGCTAAAAACTGCACATTCGTGGTATGAGCAGGGATAAACATATTTTCAAAAATATGTATACCAATCAAAATACATGCATGTATATTTACTATACACTGTAGATACTAAAAAAAATACAACAAATCAAACACCAGCAATTAAAAATAAACTCAGGACTGTTTATATCAACTCAATGTTTATAAGAACTGTCCTGTTCTTCTTAGTAATTATTATATACACTGTTCCATTACTAATATGCTAAAGGATATTCACAATCATAGATACATTTGAATTTATATTTGATTCAAAATGTATGCAGAGAAAAGCACATTTGTAAATATGAATCCATGGATATATACAGTGTCCCAAATGGCATGGTGCATTTTTTTGGCACATTTTCCAATTGTAAATAAACATTTATTTAAATGTTAACAAAGTTTTTCTTTAAAATGCCTCTGATGTCTTATTTAGACAAACATTGAATTATATATTATTTATGTATATTTCTGTTGTTTCAATATATTATTATATATTGATTTTGGTTTTTATCCAGCATTTTTGGAAGTGCCAGAATGATCAGACACTTCACAGATGGGCTTTGGCAAATTAGTGTCAGAATGATAAATGAAAATAAGAAGCAGTATATAAATGGAAGCAATGTAACAAAAAGCCCATCTGGTCCACACCTCCTGCTTTTGGCTGACTCTTGATGAATAGCATTCCCAGAGACAGAAACACAAGGACAATGCTAATTTCACACAGGCTGGACTCAGCTTTTGGCTGTCAAAAATGGAGCATGTGGTATGATAGCACATCATATAGTATAGCATCAGTCAACCAGGCTTGTCTGAATGTGTTATATTCCACTGTTTCAGAGCTCACTATGATTTCACAACGCTATGCCTAATTTGTAGGTACATATTGTTTACTGTTCAATAAGCACACTGATTACACCAACATGGATTTTCATTGTTGGTATTTAGAATATAAAGTAATACAAACTTCTGAAGGAAAACAATGAGGTCAGTACAGGTTAAGACATGAGCAGACTTTGGCCATCATTTAGATAAAAAAAAAAAAAAAAAACAATATGTACAATATAACCATCATGCCCTACATAAAAGTACAAATCGTTCTTACAAATTGACAAATATATTGATTCATTAGTGAAGCCAGCTCTTATATATAGCACAAAATCTTCTATAATTTTCAGGATTATTGAATAATAGGCAAAGCAATTTATAGACAATATCAAAATTATCTCATTTACATTGCATTTACATTATGGCACTATTTGGTAAAACATTTCCCCATATTTTAATCTGTATGACGGTCTGATCAATGTTTGTTCACTATTTTTATACCATGAGATAATATATTATGCTGACCTTCCGAACTTTTGATTTATGTGGGTATTTTTAGTAGTATACAATCTTAAGTGTAATGCAGTGACATGCATCCTCTAGAACCAGACAAACTATTCATGTTTAATTTGAGTAAATCTAAGTTTAGTTATTTCAGCATTCGATATAATTACTGCATAAGTGACAGTGATGTATACTTAAGAAATCTGCCTCCTTAATTTATTGTGCTATCTCACTGTGTGTTAAGAATCTTTGACAAAATTCATAGTATATGTTAATTTTCCATATGATTAGCTTAGCTGTTGTCATTTTTATGTGTGCAGCTTGTAGGCAGCTACAGAATAATCATAAGTGTCTGAAGGTGTACTCTGTATGTGGGAAGACAGCACTTTGCTGTACATAAATCTTTAATCCTTTTGTTGTATTGGTTTTGGACTTATCAATAAAACAAATGCTTTAGAACATATATGGGCTTCCTTCATTCTTCTGTACATATAAATATTTGAATAAAGGTGAAGTAACATATAATAATATATGGTAACATACCAATGTGCTCATGTTTACTCACACTAGATATCTAACTATTTATGTATAGAGTTATAGTTAAAACATTTTTTAAAAGTGATTGATGTCAGTCTGCCATGTACTGTGTACCTATCTTTTACTGTTGGTGGCTCCCACATCTGCATCTCTGACGTGAGTTTCAAAAAGGATGCAGATGTTCTTGTGGTCTTGGTGCACAGGTTTGAGAAACTGTTGCAATCATGCCTGTGTCAGTGAGAGTACACAGACAGGCACATACACAAACACACCACATACAAACGTGAAATGTAATACCTATTTTATACCTATTTATGTAATACCTTGAAATTTAAAAAAATTGTGGATCTTTTATAAATAAATGTCACGTATCAAATATAGGTTTGACAAAGTTGACTCAATTAATTGTTAAAGATGGCATGTGGAAAAGTGTCCCTGCTAAATTAAAAATAAATTAAATTCTTCTAGCAGATCTTCTTCAACTGATATAAGTCTCTGGTACACTTTACTGAGTAGATTTTCTCTCAGGACTTCGAAGATTTGGGGAGTGGAGACTGCACCCCAAATCTGTTCAGTTGATCTGACGAAGAAAAGTGCTAAAGATGGCAGTTTACTGATACCCCATATTTTCTGATTAAGTTTAGGGGGATTTGCAAGGAAAAATAGTGCATAAAAATCCATGTGTGTATATGTTTTAGATAATTACATAATAGAACACTTAAATAAATGTGCTTCTATAAAATGTAAGAATTTTCATTTCATTTTGTAAGAATAATCATTTGAAAGATAGATTTCAGCTTTTATTTTTTTATTTGTTTCTAAAAATATTTTTTTATTGTGTATGACAGAAATGTAATAAAAAAGTGGAAACTGAAACAATTGGAAAATAAATGTATATCATAATATATTTCAATATTTTCAGTAATACAAAACAGTTGGTTGAAAATGTTTCACCATGGTTTAATCTTGAAGATATGGTTGGACAACATTGTTTCAAAGAAATAGTCTTTGAAACAATGAAAATGAACAAACAGTCTAAAAAACTATAAGGTTGTATTAATGGTATACTGTGCAGACTCTGTGTATATTAGGCATATTGGTATATTAGCAGACTTTATATTAAGGACTCTAAGTCATCTGTATTATTGAGCACCAACTCATATTAAGATGTCTCAAAATATTAGCCTCAATTGATTTATTTACACTAGTCAGCCATAATATTAAAACCACTTGTCTAATAGTAATAATACAATACAATAATAATACAAACTTATGCTTATAAAGAAAATTTTATTCATTTTTATCACCACATTATCTGTGTAAAGCTGCTTTGAGACAATGTTCATTGTTAAAAGCGCAATGCAAATAAAAATGAATTGAGTTGAGTTGAATTAAAATGAATTGAATTGAATTATATTGAATTGAATTGAATTGAATTGAATTGAATTAAATTAAATTAAAATTGTGTAGGTCCCCGTTGTGCTGCCAATATAGCTCTTTCACAAGACCTTCAAAGTCGTCCTGTGGCTCTGGCACCAAGATATTAGCAATAATAAAGCAAAAAGATCCGTTGAGTTCTTTAAATTGTGAAATGGGGTCGCCATTAATTGTACATTTGTCCGGCATATTCCACAGATATTTAATTGTTTTGAGATCTGGAAAATTCGGATACCAAACCGACACCTTAAGCTAACTGCCATGTTTTTCAAGCCTTTCCTACCCATCCCACATCCATTTTGTTCTGACCCAGTTGTCTCGATATCATCACTTTGGTCCTTGTCAGAGTCATGCTTAACTGGAATTTGGGTCTCTTCAAGAGTTTGTCCAGAAGTGCATCAAGCCAGTCAATTTTCCTGCATTTACTCCTTTTAGGCCTGACATATGACATGTGCCTAACATGTGTCAAATCAAATATGCAGTTTATATGGTTTGGATGGTGGTCTGTAGGATGGCTTTGGAGGTGAAGAAGAAGAGGAGGAGAGTGAGGACTGAAAGAAGAATAAGATGGTGGAAACTGAAGGAGAAGACTGTAGTGTGAGATTCAGGGAAGAGGTCAGTCAGGGTGAAAAGGTGCTGGATGATTGGGCAACTACTGCAGAAGTAATAAAGGAGACAGCTAGAAAGGTACTTGGTGTGACATCTGGAAATCGAAAGGAAGACAGAAGAGGTCAAGAGGTCAAGAGGCTTTTATTGTCATTTTTGCTATACACAGTGGTACACAGTACACAGTAAAAACGAAACAACGTTCCTCCGGAACCCTAGTGCTACACTAAACAACAAAACAGCTACAACACAAACATAAAGTGCATCGAGTGCAACCTGGTGCAAACAGTGCAGACAAACAGTGCAGACAGACAACACAAGACAAGACAAAAGACAAAAGACCAGGTATAGCGCCGACTAGTAAAACTGCTGTTTACTTGATTATACAGTACTGTGTAAGGAGAAATGTAAAAACTATACCCAGGAGAGAATACAAACAGAACAGAACAATGTAGTGCAAAAAACAGCAGCAAGGAGGTGCAAAGACAGCATGTAAACATTATACTGAATACAAAGGTGCAAAGACAGCATGTAAACATTATAACATTATACTGTAATACAAGGTGCAAGTATAAATAATAATAAATAGATAAGTGGTGATGGAGTGGATCGAGATCAGTGATGATTGTGTTTAGTCCAGGTTGTACAGTTCAGTAACACACATTTGAGTGAGTGTGTGTGTGAGTAAATGAGTGTGTGTGAGTTCTGTTTCAGTTCTGTGTGTTGAGTAGCCTGATGGCTTGTGGAAAGAAACTGTTGCACAGTCTTGTTGTTGCGGCCCGAATGCTTCGGAACCGTTTTCCTGATGGTAGGAGTGTAAAAAGTGTGTGTGAGGGGTGTGTGTGATCGTCCACAATGCTGTGTGCTTTGCGGATGCAGCGTGTAGTGTAAATGTCCATGATAGAGGGGAGAGAGACTCCGATGATCTTCTCAGCTGTCCTCACTATCCTCTGTAGGGTCTTGCGATCCGAGACGGTGCAATTCCCAAACCAGGCAGTGATGCAGCTGCTCAAGATGCTCTCAATGGTCCCACTGTAGAACATGGTCAGGATGGGAGGAGGGAGGTGGGCTTTCCTCAGCCTTCTCAGGAAGTAGAGACGCTGCTGGGCTTTCTTGGTGATGGAGCTGGTGTTAAATGACCAGGTGAGGTTGTCTGCCAGATGAACACCAAGGAATTTGGTGCTCTTGACAATCTCCACAGAGGATCCATCAATAATCACTGACCACTGTTCCTGCCCCTCTCCCCTCCGTGGATCTTCACACTTCTGTGCAGCTTGGGACGGTATCTCATCAACACCTTGGGTGGTTCCATGTAATTACGGAGTAGAACGGGTGCTTTTGAGGACGGATTGGACTGTAGTTGGTTTTGGCGGTCTGCTGCACTGACTCGGTAGTGCAGTTTGCTTCTGATCGTCATCACTGTACCCCGCAACTTTGTATATCTGCTTCAAATGGACATTTGGTGCAACCCAGATGAGGATGGGTTCCCTCTTGAGTCTGGTTCCTCTCAAGGTTTCTTCCTTATGCTATCTCGGGGAGTTTTTCCTTGCCACAGTTGCTCATCAGGGACAAACTTACAAAGAACATATTTACGTTTGATCACCACATTATCTGTGTAAAGCTGCTTTGAGACAATGTTCATTGTTAAAAGCGCTATACAAATAAAAATGAATTGAATTGAATTGAATTAATCAGTGGAGATTGGTCGCTCTGTGCTCGCCTGAAGTCCACAACCATCTCTTTCGTTTTGTCCACGTTTAGAGATAGGTTGTTTGCTCCACACCAGGCAGTTAACCGTTGCACCTCCTCTCTGTATGCTGACTCGTCGTTCTTGCTGATTAGACCCACCACGGTCGTGACTTGATGATATGATTTGAGCTGTGCGTTGGTGCAGCAGCGTGAGTCAGCAGAGTGAACAGCAGTGTTCGTACATATGAGTCCTTGTTATCCAGGTGGGTGAGGGCCAGATGGAGGGTTGTGGAGATGGCAACGTCCGTGGCATGGTTTGGACGATAAGCAAACTGCATGGGGTCCAGGGAGGGTGGAAGCTGTGTCTTGATGTGCCTCATGACGAGCCTCTCGAAGCACTTCATCATGATGGGAGTGAGCGCGACGGGACGATAGTCATTGAGGCAGCAGACAGTCGATTTCTTTTTCACAGGAACAATGGTCGTTGTCTTGAGGCACGTGGGAACAACGTTGCTGCTCAGGGAGATGTTGAAGATGTCAGTGAAGACATCTGCTAGTTGTTCTGCACATTCCCTGAGCACTCTGCCAGGAATGTTGTCAGGTCCAGCAAACTTCCGTGGGTTAACTCTGCACAGAGTTTTCCTCACTTCAGCTGTGGTTAGACAGAGCACCTGGTCAGTGGGAGGAGGGATGGTCTTCCTCGCCACCACGTTGTTCTGTACCTCAAACCGGGCGTAGAAGTCATTCAGCGCATCTCGGAAGGAGGCATCACGGTCACAAGCAGGTGATGTGGTCTTGTAATTTGTGATCGCCTGGATGCCCTGCCACATGTGCCGAGTGTCACCACTGTCCTGGAAGTGGTTGTGGATTTTCTTCGCGTGTGCACGCTTCGCCTCTCTGATGGCACGAGACAGTTTGGCCCTTGCTGTTTTTAAGACCATCTTGTCCCCTGATCTGAAGGCAGAGTCTCTTTGTTTCAGCAGCGCACGCACATTTGCAGTCATCCACGGCTTCTGGTTGGAGCGTGTAGTGATGGTCTTGGAGATGGTCACATGATCAACGCACTTGCTGATGTAGCTGGTCACTGATGATGTGTACTCCTCCAAGTTGATGGAATCGCTGTTGGTTGCAGCCTCTCTAAACATGTCCCAGTCAGTGCACTCAAAACAGTCCTGAAGAGCAGAAGTAGCTCCTTCTGGCCAGGTTTTCACCTGTTTCAGAACCGGTTTAGAGCGTCTGATGAGCAGTCTGTATGCTGGAATTAACATAACAGAGCAGTGGTCTGAGTATCTGAGATGGGGCGGGGCTCCGCACGATACGCGCCGGGGATGTTTGTGTAAACAAGATCCAGCGTGTTCGCTCCTCTCGTTGCAAAGTCCACATGCTGATGGAGTTTAGGAAGCACAGTCCTGAGATTCGCATGGTTGAAATCTCCGGCGATAATAAACAATCCGTCGGGGTGAGCATTCTGCAGGTCGCTAATAGCGCCGTAGAGTTCACTCAGTGCTTCCTTAGCATTAGCACTGGGAGGAATGTACACTCCGACGATGTAAACAGTTGTGAATTCCCGTGGTAAATAAAAAGGTCTGCATCTAACAGTCACAAACTCCACTAGCGATGAGCAGTAGCGTGAAACAAGCACAGAGTTCTTACACCATTCCGTGTTTATAAAAACACACACGCCACCACCGCGAGTCTTACCGCACAGAGCTGCGTTTCTGTCGGCTCGAAACATGGTTAGCACGTCTAGCTGGATGGCAGCTTCCGGAACTCTGTCGCTAAACCACGTCTCCGTGAAAACAGAGACGCAACAGTCTCTAAACTCTCGCCGTGTGGTTCGCTGGAGTCAGATTTAGTCCAGTTTATTGTCCAGGGAGCAGACATTTGAAAGAAAAATGGACGGGGTAGTCGGCCGGCTAGGGTTAGCATTTAGCCTAGCACGGACACCCGCCCACTTGCCGCGCTTCCGCTTCCTCGAACAGCGCTTTCGTCGTCTCCTCTCCCGGCCACCGGCATCAGGTAACACCGAGGGCTGGGGGCCTGGTCTTTGTGGCCGAGGTCGCAGCAAGCCGAGGTCGCGAAGGTTGTTGATACTACTGCCGCGCCGCCATCTTGGATCAACAAGCTTGGTTAGAAAGACGTGAAATGAGGAAGTACAGGAAAGCATAAGAAGAAAGACGTTGGCGAAAGAGAATTAGGATCGACAGACTGATTAGAAAAGTAGGAAGGAGTACAAGAAGATGCGGCAGCAGGTGAAGAGAGATGTAGCAAAAGCCAAGGAAGAGGCATATGAAGAGCTCTATGAGAAGTTGGACACTAACTAATTATGTGAGAAGTGAGAGCAGCAAAGTCGGTAGGACCAGATGTTCGAAAGTCGGTAGGACTAGATGACATACTGGTAGAAGTGTGGAGATGTTTAGAAGAAATGGCAGCGGAGTTTTTAACCAGATTGTTTAACAAGATTTTGGAAGGTGAAAGGATACCTGGAATTTAAAAGGAATGGAGAAGGAGTGTGCTGGTACCGGTTTTTAAGAATATGGGAGATGTGCAGACCTGCAGTAACTACAGGGGAATAAAGTTAATCATTTACAACATGAAGTTATCGGAAAGAGTTCTGGAAGCCAGGCTGAGAGAAGAGGTGACCAGCTGTGAGCATCAGTATGGTTTCATATCGAGGAAGAGCACTACGGATGCAATATTTGCTTTGAGAATATTGATAGATGAGTATAGAGAAGGTCAGAAGGAGTTGCATTGTGTGTTTGTGGGTTTAAAGAAAGGAGTTGTGGTATTGTATGAGGAAGTCAGTCGTGTCAGAGAAGTATGTGAAGGTCGTGCAGGACATGTATGAAGACAGTATGACAACATTGTGCAGTGTGAATGACAGACTGGTTCAAGGAGAAGGTTTGATTGCATCAAGGATCGGCTCTGAGCCCTTTACTGTTTGCAGTGGTGATCGACAGGATGATGGACGAGGTCAGACAGGAGTCTCCGTGGACTATGATGTTTGCGGATGATATTGTGATTTGTGGTGAGAATAGCCTGGAGAGGTGGAGGTACATGCTGGAGAGAAGGGGAATGAAAGTTAGTAGTACTAAGACAGAGTACATGTGTGTAAATGAGAGGGAGGGCAGTGGAGTGGTGTGGTTGCAGGGAGAAGAGGTGGTGAGGGTGGATGAGTTTAGGTACCTGGGGTCAACAATGCAAAGTAATGAAGAGTGTGTTAGAGAAGTGAAAAAAAAAGTGCAGTCAGAGTTGAATGGGTGGGGAAGAGTGGCAGAAGTGATTTGTGATAGAAGGAGAGAGAGAAAGGGAAGAAAGAGAGAGAAAGGAAAACTTTATAGGATGGTGGTGAGACCTGCTATGTTGTATGGTTTAGAGACAGTGGCATTGACTAAAAGACAAGAGGTGGAGCTGGAGGGAGCTCAGCCATTAGGGAGGCACAAGCCAGGGCACTCTTAGTGCCTATCCCAAGCCCGGATAAATGGGGAGGGTTGCGTTAGGAAGGGCATCCAGCGTAAAACATGTGCCAAATCGAATATGGGGGTCACGATTAGGAATTTCATACTGGATCGGTCGAGGCCCGGGTTACCAACGACCGCCACAGGTATCATTAGCCAACAGGGTACCGGTGGAAATTGGGCTACTATTGGCCCGAAGGAGGAGAAGGGGAGGAGGAAGACATCTACAGAGACGGCAGGAAAAGGAGAAGTGTAGCAAAAAAATAGGTTAGGGTTGGTACTTTAAATGTTGGCACGAAAGGGAGTAAGGCCAAGAACATTGGAGGTGGGTTTAAACTGTTCTATCATGGTGTGGATGGAAAGAGAAAGGAAGAGGAAGAATACAGTAGAAATGTAGTGGAGGTGAAGAGAGTTTCTGATAGGGTGATAAACGTGAAGCTGGAAGTTGAAGGGATGATAATAAATGTCATGGGTGCCTATGCTCCACAAGTCGGCTGTGAGATGGAGGAGAAGGAAAGATTCTGGAGTGAATTAGATGAAGTGGTAGATGGTGTACCTAGAAATGAATGATTGGTGATTGGGGAAGACTTTAATGGACATGTAGGTGAAGGGAACAGAGCTGATGAGGAGGTTATGGGTAGGTATGGCTTTAAGGAGAGGAATGTGGAAGGGTAGATGGTGGTAGATTTTGCTAAAAGGATGGAAATGGCAGTGGTGAATACGTATTTTAAGAAGAAGGAGGATCATAGGGTGACCTATAGTAGTGGAGGAAAGTGCACACAGGTCGACTATGTTCTTTGTAGGAGATGCAACCTGAAGGAGATTGGAGACTGTAAGGTGTTGGCAGGGGACAGTGTAGCTAGACAGCATCAGATAGTGGTCTGTAGGATGGTTTTGGAGGTGAAGAGGAAGAGGAGGAGAGTGAGGACTAAAAGTAGAATAAGATGGTGGAAGCTGAAGGAGGAAGAGTGTAGTGTGAGGTTCAAGGAAGAGGTCAGACAGAGGCTCGGTGGTGGTGAAGGGGTGCTGGATGATTGGGAAACTACTGCAGGAGTGATGAGGGAGGCAGCTAGAAAAGTACGTGGTGTGACATCTTGAAATAGAAAGGAAGAAAAGAGACATAGTGGCGGAATGAGGAAGTGCAGGAGAGCATAAGGTGAAAGAGGTTGGCAAAACAGAAGTGGGATCGACAGGGTAATGAGAAAAGTAGGCAGCCGTGCCAGGTGCTGTGGCAGCAGGTAATGAGGGATGTGGCGAAGCCAAGGAAAAGGCATATGAGGAGCTGTATGAGAGGTTGAACGCTAAGGAAGAGAAAAGGATTTGTACCGATTGGACAGGCAAAGGGACTGAGCTGGAAAGGATGTACTGCAAGTAAGGAAAGTGTGTTGAGAAGGTGGAGGGAGTATTTTGAGCAGCTGATGAACGAGGAAAATGAGAGAGAGAGAATGTTGGATGATGTTGAGTTGATGAAGCAGGAAGTGGATAGGATTAGTAAGGAGGAAGTGAGAGCAGCAATTAAGTGGATGAAGAGTGGAAAGTCGGTTAGACCAGATGACATACTGGTAGAAACATAGAGATGTTTAGGAGAGATGACATTGGAATTTTTAACCAGATTGTTTAAAAGATTCTGGAAGGTGAGAGGAGGCCTGAGGAATGGAGAAGGAGTGTGCTGGTACCGATCTTTAAACATGAGGGAGATGTGCAGACCTGCAGTAACAACAGAGGAATTAAGTTGATCAGTCACACCATGAAGTTATGGGAAAAAGTAGTGGAAGCCAGGCTGAGAGAAGAGGTGACCAATCTGTGAGCAACAGTATGGTTCATGCTGAGGAAAAGCACCACAGATGCCATATTTGCTTTGAGTTTTGATGGAGAAGTATAGAGAAAGACAGTATAGAGAAGAACAGAAGGAACTGCATTGTGTATTTGTGGATTTACGACAGGGTGCCAAGAGAGAAGTTGTGGTATTGTATGAGGAATTCAGGTGTGTCAGAGAAGTATGTGAGGTTGGTGCAGGTATGAGAACGGTGTGAGAGCAGTGTGCAGTAGGAACGACAGACTGGTTCAAGGTGAAGGTTGGACTGCATCAAGGATCGGCTCTGAGCCCTTTTCTGTTTTCAGTGGTGATGGACAGGTTGACGGACAAGGTCAGACAGGAGTCTATGATGTTTGCTATGATGTTTGCAGATGATATTGTGATTTGTAGTGAGAGTAGTGAGCAGGTTGAGAAGAGCCTGGAGAGGTGGAGGTACGCGCTGGAGAGAAGGGGAATGAAAGTCAGTAAAGGTAAGACAGAGTACATGTGCGTAAATGAGAGGGAGGGCAGTGGAGTGGTGTGGTTGCAGGGAGAAGAGATGGAGAAGGTGGAGGAGTTCAGGTATCTGGGGTCAACAGTGCAAAGTAATGGAGTGTGTTAGAGAAGTGAAGAAAAGAGTGCAGGCAGGGTGTAGTGGGTGGAGAGGAGTGACAGGAGTGATTTGTGATAGAAGAGTATCTGCAAGAATGAAAGGGAAAGTTTATAGGACTGTGGTGAGACCTGCGATGTTGTATGAATTAGAGACAGTGGCATTGAGTTAAAGGCAGGAGGCGGAGCTGGAGGTAGCAGAACTGAAGATGTTAAGGTTTTCGTTGGGAGTGACGAGGATGGACAAGATTAGAAATTAGTTTATTAGAGGGACAGCGCATGTAGGACAATTTGTTGGCAAGGTGAGGGAGGCGAGATTGAGATGGTTTGGACATGTGCAGAGGAAGGACATGAGTTATATTGGTAGGAGAATGCTGAGGATGGAGCCACCAGGAAGGGGGAAAAGAGGAAGGCCAAGGAAGAGGTTTATGGATTTGGTGAGGGAAGACATGCAGGTAGCTAGTGTGAAAGAGGCAGATGTAGAGGACAGGGTGGTATGGTATCCGCTGTGGCGACCCCTAATGGGAGCAGCCGAAAGAAGAAGAAGAAGAAAATATATATATATATATATTAAGAGTGAGAGAGAGAGAGAGAGTAAAAAGTGTAAACTGAATTCCATTAAAAATGAATGAAAAATTAAATATCACATGTATTCATGTATTCATACAATTTGCAACAACACTTGATTAGCTCAAGTGCCATGCAATTTTCTTGAACATTGCTGAGATGTTTCTACACCTTGACTGAAGTCTAGCTGTGGAAAACTCCATTGAATGGATATTATTTGGAAAAGCACACACCTCTCTATAAAAGACCTTACAGATGTCAGTGCATATCAGAGCACTGACATCTGAGTGCATAACAGAGAACTGCCTGCAAAGCTCAGCGACAGGATTGGTGCAAGGTATAAATCTGAAGACAGCTGGCAAACAAAAAAATGGACGAACTGTGGCACAACCAGGACTCTTCCAAGAACTCGTCGCCCAGCCAAAATGAGCAATCGGGAGAGAGGGAGCCTAAGTAAGAGAGATGACCAAGAACACTAAGTTAAACATCTCTGAAGAGACTTTAAAGTGGCTGTCCACTGATGGTCCTTATCCACCCTGACTGATCTTGAGAAGATTTACCATTAACAATTGCAAAGCTTGTTGCGTCATACCAAAAAAGACTCGAGGCTGTAATTGCATCTAAAGGTAATTTAACTTAAGTACTGAGTAAAGGGTCTAAATACATGTGATATTTCAATTTGAAATAAAATAAATCAATCAATTTGAACTATTGTATTATCAGGCTGCAACATAACAAATTTGAAAAAAGTGAAGGTATCTAAACAGGGTCTAATTTTAGTTCAATTCAGTTCAAGCAAGTGTAAACCATCTGACGGTGAGCGTATTTATGCTGCATGTCTCCTATGGCCATGTCTCATGACAGTTGGATGGAAATGCTATGACTGATTCAGGAGGGACCTTAGGGGTACAAACTTATACTGTACATGTCTACAGCTTTGGCATCCTGTAAGTTTTTGGCCTGTAGTTGTAGAGCAACACATACAAGCAACATATCAGATAAAGTGCTATCTGATGTGACCCTTTTTTTCCTCAGAAAGAAAAGAAAGACAATGAAAATAGAGATCTCAGTCAAAGTAAAAGTAAAAAAGGTACCACATAGAAAGGAGTGAAAATAGCACCCTTCCTGTTTCTGCTGCATTTAGCTTTCATGCTATTTTCCATTTACTTCTCTAAAGAATATATGAGTAGTCTGTCTGGGTAAACTATAGTGAGATAAGTAATACGTCATGACTACTTCCCTTTTCAGAATCTTGTGAATTGCACCAGTTTTCATTTCCGAGAGAGAGAGAGAGAGAGAGAGAGAGAGAGAGAGAGAGAGGTGATTTTTGGGGTCCATGACACCTCGACTTCTTCAGAGCATGTTCTCATAACTATTGTCATTTTTAGATCAGGTCAGTGTCTACAGTAATATGATATACAGAGTCTAATATCTTTTTTTTTTACTTTTCCTTTATGTTCTGGGATTTTGTAAGTTAGTGTTTGTTGCCATATCTTTGCCTGATCTCCTTCAGGCAATATAACAAAAAATGTTAAACATTGCTACATTCTCTCCTTAAAATAATTTATGAGGGCATGATGACATTCAACATCATGACAAAAAAAATCTGAGCTAAAAAAGAGAAATAAATATGACACTTGTCACTCGTAACCTGAAGACAAAACCAGACAAGGTGTGTGTGTTTTTTTATTGTTATTTTTGAGAGCTGACTGACACACAGCCCACACATATGCACAAACATGCTCACATCCTCTCCAGCTGGTTGGATAGGTGCTGCTGAAGATGTAAGTGACGCTCAGAGAGGTTTGTAGAACATGCCATATGCACACACACACACACACACACACACACACACACACACACACACACACACACACACACACACACACACACTCACCGTTATGCTTTTCCTTTGTCTCAAAATACACTTTGACTTTCTCAGAATGTTAACTGTTAAACTGCCCTGGGGAATAACATAATGATAAATAAAATATAATAATGTTATTAAAAATAATAATCCAAAGAATAATTCATTTGTTGGCTGTTTTTGACCTGCATAAGTATAACTGGGGAGACATCTAGAGTTAGACAGAGGATTAGTTAAATTAGTGGTTTAGAATAAAAGTGAGGCAAATGGGGCAAAGGTCTATTAGTGCTTCTTCATTGAATAGAGCAGTACAGTACAACTCTGTGAAGTATATTGTCATTGCCATTGTTACGTGAGCCCTGCCTGCATACTGCATGACTGCATACCTAATAACAATCTTACCCGGTACAATGCACATAGACACAAGTGTACCTTCAAATTCAATTAAAATCAATTCAATTCAGTTTTATTTGTATAGCCCTTTTAACAATTTTTAAAACAACTTTACAGAGATAAAGAGATTGTAACGTTGGAATGTATAAGTTTAGTACCTATAAATTTGTTCCTTATAAGTTTATTCCTAATGAGCAAGCTAGTTGAGACTGTGGCAAAGAAAAACTCCATGGGAACCATCCTCATCTGGGTGCCACCGAATATACATTAATTATAGTTCCATCATTGTTGAGGTGTTCTGTTATGTAAAGGGTGCTTAAATGCAGAAATGTTCATGCAAACAGTAGTCCTTAGCCATTGTAGTAGACTTAGTTTTATCGATTACAATCCAAATCTATCTTCATAGTTCTTGAGTTGCTCAGTAACTTCATGGATCTTTAGGCTGTTCATGTGAAACCATCCGTATCTGCACAGAGTAAATTTCAGATTATCCTCTCATTACAGTATTACAGCATTCATACACCTATGTATAAATGCTGTTCATAGACTTCAGTTCAGCATTTAAAACAATCATCCTTTAGCACCTGTTTAAGAAGCTATGACAACAGCATTGTGGAAGACCCCACACACCCCTCGCACACAGTCACTCTCCTACCATCAGGGAAGCGGTTCCAAAGCATTCAAGCCTCTCATCCAGACTGTGCAACAGTTTTTTCCCTCAAGCCAACAGGTTCCTCAACACACAGAACTGAACTGAACTCACACGCACACACTCACTCAACTGTGTGTTACTGAGCTGCTACAAAACTGAACTCAAACACACACTCAATACTTATTTAACACATCCATGTCTTCAGTACCTCTCATATTATATTATTTTATTATTACATAACTATGTACATTTCCTCGACTGCTGCTATTGCTGTTTTGCACAATTTATGTTACATTTTGTGTTATTTTCAAGTACACTCCTGTATCTAATTCTCTCTTACACACTGCACTGTATAATACACAGTAGGTTTACTGGTGGCACTATTTTGTGTATTTGTCCTACAGACTCTCTTGTGTTGTCTTTGCACTGTTTGCACCAGGTTGCACACGATTCACTTTATGTGGCAAGGACTTAGCTATGTGTTTTGTCTGTTATGTAGCTCTATGTTGTTTTAAGGAACACCAGGGTTCTGGAGGAACATTGTCTCATTTCACTGTGGACAAACCTAGATAAATAGACCGGGCTTGGTAAAGTAAAAATGAGAGCCAATTAACCATTTATCCTATTGAAATTATATGCCTAAAACCTGGAAACAAGTGCAGCATAAATATGTTGGTTTATACATTACAGCATTTAATATTATTTATACTGCATAAGTTGTTTATAAATAAAAAAATATCATAAATATGTATAATATTTTTACATCCTATAGTAGCCTTAGACATACATAATATATACTTAATAAAAGTTGTAGACATGCCTCAGGGCATTATCTAGTGTCACCAGGCATCACACAGACTGTTTTGTCTTAGCACTGGGCCAGATACAAGCTGATAAGGCCCTGGTCGATCTCTAATGTGCATGCTGACAGAAGAAATTGGACAAGGCTGGAGAGTTACCATGACGACTAGACACACAAGCACTTCAAAGAACCCCTACGCCACTTTCGTTGGGTAAAACCTTGCTTGCTATCTGTGTGTAGGTAGTGTGAGAACGATGCAATCAATTATTTAAAAGATCTTATGTGCATCTGAGTTTATTGCAAAGATGTTCCAATTTAATCAGTGTTATTTTATTTGTGACAACACCAAGAATATGTATATAATCTAGTCCTTAGCAGGTCCTAAAATTAGGTAAATATAACCTTTTTAAATAAAGGCTGAGGCTGTATTTACCTAATTCTAATCTGACCAGGTGATGATTATGTCCTGATACATAAAACCATAAAACTCAAAAAGGATGTTCTGTCTTTTTCAAAAGGTCAATACAACTTTTGATGAACAGCCAAATATAACATATTTCATGTGTCATACTTTTTTTTTACAAACATCAAGCTGACATGGAGAAACCATCTGTAAATGTACACATTCTGATTCAGTAGCTTGTAGCAATAACCTGTAATAATCATGTTTGGTATGAATTTAACAGTCGCTCACATCATCGTGAAGTAATTTTGGCTCACTCTTCTTCACAATGCTGCTTCAGTTTATTATGGTCAATGTAGCAAAGAACATTACAGTTTATCTTGTAGATAATAGTCCTTCTTTATTTCTTTTATTATTATTACTGAGATTTGTCTATTTTTCCACAGATTTGTGTCATCTGCATTACTGTTGTGTATGAGTGTGTGTGATTTGAATCAGAGCTTTTAGCTGATATGAAATTGAAAGAAGATCTATCTACAATCTGTCACTAAACCTGACTGATAGCTGCACTATTTATGCATTCTGTCAGTTTGCCTATTTGTCACTCAAGCTTAGTCTAAAAGAAAACTGGGCCAATTTATTCCACACAAACACACATGTTAACAACACAAATGCTCGAATGCATACACCAGGCAATACATACAAAACACATGCACACACTTACAAATACAAAAACTGTGTTTTTGAGTTTCCTAAGATCTGAGAAATATGCCCCACTTCTCTGTGTCTAAAACCATAAGTAACAATGTACAGCAAATCATGAGATTTGTAACTGATGCTACTATGACATGATATTAATATACACCTGACCTAAATCTGTTTTTTTGCATCCCAGTGTTCTTTCTTCTCTCCGATAGGGGTTATAATTGTGCTTGGTTCTTCTAAAGCAACTCCCCAAGAGGTTGGCTGCTTTTGTTATATTATATTATATTATATTATATTATATTATATTATATTATATTATATTATATTATATTATATTATATTATATTATATTATATTATATTATATTATATTATATTATATTACTCTAGCACATTTTTAAAGCTCAAATGGATTTTTTGCTTTAAGTTTTTATGAATGTGAGCTAGAGTGCCATTTTTCTCCTGCTTTAAGTGAAAAATATAATACATTATTAAAAAGTATTATTTCATGTCTGAATCACTAATGAAATTGAAGACAAGTCTGAAATCTAACATTTTTAGAGGACAAGGATGTGAAAAGGGACTGGGCCAGCAAAATGAGAGATTATACACAACACATAATATGCTATCAGAATCAATCCTGCCATGAACTCCACAAGATATTGAAAACATTCCTTTTAAGACTGTGGTCCATGTTTACACAATTGCTTCACACAATTCTTGCTGAATGTTAAGGTGCACTTCCATACAATGAGTTTCATTTTCTACTACACTCTAAAGGTGCTTTATTAGATACAGATTTAATTAAATTAAAAATATATATATTTTAACATTTTTGTATAGCACCTTTAAAAAAGTTAACATTGTCACAAACCAGTATTACAGAAATAAATTGATTAAAATTATGAATTTCCATAAATGAGTCCCTATATGTTTATCCCTAATGAAAAAGCCAGTGGTAACAAAGGCAAGGAAAATCCTCCTGAGATGGCAGAGGAGTAGTATGATGATATCTGTTGACTGCGAAGGCACGTAAAGAACATTTCTGCCCCCCCTGCTTCTTAATGGAGGACGTCATTTACCTCTGTCTTCATAAAGGATGCTGCTCACCCCTCTGGTTCTACCATAGACTTTACACCTCTCTTCCTTCATGGTGGATGTCACTCCACCTTCTGGCTTTGTGCCACCCCTTGACTTTTTTGAGGCGTGTGTGTCGGTGTAGATGTTTAACAATACAATCAACCCCTCTATATCACATGATCCCATTGACCATACACCTATGGTCGTGGTATTTAAGTCCTGTTTTTTGTAGGATTTTTTTATCTATCATTTGCCCTGTGAGCTACTGTCTGTGTGTTACTCACCCTCATAGTTTCATAGTTTACGTTTCATATCTATAGCTTATGTTTCTCTTTCGTGTTACTGTAAAGTTTTTGTTTGCTTGTGTTTAATTTGTAAATAAACCAATCTATGTAGATAGTCAGACAGACAGACTTTCTAATGGATTGTTTAATTGGTTGATTTATTATTTATATGTTTTGGAAATACAGTTTTCGTAGACATACAGTTAAGAAACAGTTAAACATACATATTCTGTGAGCCTTTGAAAAACGTCTGGAGAAGTAAATGCAATACAACATCTCCACCACAAGGTGGGAGGATAGACAATAAACTCTGAGAATCTGGCACAGACAGAAACACAGCCAAACAGATAGATTGGCTAAAATGTTTGTGGATACGTTAGCTATATGTGTTAAACAGTTACAGTTAATAGTGTGAGACACAATGACATGCTAATAAGGCAAACTCTGAAACACAGACCTCACCATTGTCTTTGGAACATTCATATCATTAACATCATGAATGTTAGGATCATGGCTATGCATAATGTAATGCCTTTTTTTTATACATGACTATTAAACTTGCTGCTCCAGCTGCACTACTCATATTATTGATTTATTAACCCATGTTGCCTTGTTTTCTGTCTAAACTCTTTAAAATGCTTACGTTTGCCTGATCAATATGGACCTCAAATAATTTTTTTCTCGGTCACTATTGTGAACATACAAGCTGACACTTTGACATAGCATACACACTACTGCGCTAATTCGGAGTTGTAATAGAATTGTTTCATTTTACACAACATATTGATTTTTCTATTTATTTAGAAGGCCAAATCCTTTTCTAAAATTTGGCTTATATTTGATTTAATAGTCTCTGGCTTTTATAGTATTTCCATTACTGGATGTCAAGTTAATATCTTAAATCACTGTCAGATCGCATTCAAACCCCCAGCAGTCATTGCAGCCTCCAAACATAGCCATTGCAGACCTCACAATCACTCACAAGCTTGTCATATGCTCAAGTACACACAACACTCAAGCATATTATTTAAGATATTTTTACAACGGAACTCTACATATATACAATATACAAACACTTCTTGACACCTGAATACTTCAAGCATTTTGAATGCCTGAATTGGCCTTTGGTGTTGACTTGTTTAGCTTTACATTTCTGCTTTTATTATGTATAGTGCACTCTGTCAGCTGATCACCTGCCTTGTGGCTGTTTCTCAATCTGTTTAACAATTAGAAACTTTATGCCTTGAAGCCTAATTGTGCAATTCATTCTGTCTGTGCCATCATTACATGGCAAAATACTTTGATTCCAACATGGACACAGAAGGAAAACCATGTTGGCATCATGCCCTCACTGGTCACAAATCATGGGAGAACAGTGACATCACCTTGCTGGCTGGCAGACTGCTCCCCCTGACTAATCCACAATGACCCTGGTCACACATATCCTTTAACTTTCTCACCACCTTAACAGAATCCTGAGCTAATGCAGTAATCAAAATTGCTATGCCTGGTTACACTCTCTAACCTCCCCACAGCATTCTCAGCTGCAGAATTACTGTTTACTCATTCCTTTAAATGTTTTGGCTTCTCCAAGGAGCTTGTCATTTACCTTTTTTTTGAACCCCTGGTTCACTTCCTCGATTACGGCAAGTTTCACAAAGAAATTAGGGTAATTGTAATACTTGCCCCTATTATCCCCAAGCCAATGGTCAGGAACAAAGAGCCAACTAGGGAATCTGCCAGTTTTTAGAACCTTTTGCTTGGCTAAACCCAATGACTGGGCCCAGTTCCTCCCCTGGGAAGAGTATTCCCAAAACTCTCTTTGCCATTCCACTACTCAGTTTACCGCTTTCTAATTTGTGCTAGGCGATCAACCCCCCTTGTTACTTTGGAAGAGTAATCCCACTGACTCACATGACTGACTCTCAGGTAACAATCGAGTATTGGAACACATGCATCAGATCTGTCAAATTATAATGCATCTAAGAATCCACCTGATTAAGTAAATACAAATTCTTACAACGTCTGTTGCCTATGGCCTCACCTGCTTGTCTGAGCTTCTAGAGCCCTACACACCATTTGCACTCTAAGGTCCACCAATACCAATACCAGATTGTTTATAGTGCCCAAGACTAGAATGACATCAATTAAAGGCAGATGTGCCATGACCCTAAAATTATGGAATGCCCCCCCACATGACCTTTTTAATTGTACTTTTTGTCGCATTTTCTAAGCTTTCTTAAAACATTCAACACCTTCTTTCTGATCAGGATTTTAAAACTTTTTCTAAAAATATTTCAAAAGAGTGTTACAAACACTATAATGAAAGTTATTATTATCATCATAATTAACAACTATGTTCATAACTCAGAACAGTCATTACATACAGCACAAATCATGTGAATAGAGTAGTACTGTGGTTTTTAAAAGTAACAATAACATCCTGTCCAGCAATGACTGATAAACATAAAGACGCAGAGTAAAAATCTAGACAAATAACCTTGGTTGTTTGTTGGTTGGATAACCCAGAATTAGACTTAGTTCAGTAGAAATAGTTGATATTACAACTGAGAATGTGCATGTTCTATAGGGCCATGGGTGTTTGTGTCATTTTATATGCAGGCAGCCCTGTCTCTAATGGTCAGAGGCATCAGAATACTGCTATATTTGGATGACTGCCTCCTGTGTGCCCAAGAAGGAGGTGCAGGCCATTCGGAACATGTTCACTTGTCTCTCAGTTACAGTGATATGTCTCAAAATAAACACAAAAAAACCTACCTGGCATATGAACTAGTCTACATTATTTATTGGGGTGAATCTAGATTCACTGAGAATTTAATTCACTATTTATATTCACCATTCAAATTTAGAAAAGGCCACAATGTCTGGTACCAGCTCCAGCTAAGAATGGACTCTCACCTAGAGTCACAAGCTGTGGATAGTTTTCAGAAGACTAAGATTGCAAGTACAGACAGCAAGAACATAGCCAGTTGAATTATTTTGGGCACCTCACTGTGATTCCTCTTGTTAACCCTGGTACAGCTGTACTGGAACCTTCTGACTGGCAGACCCAGGTCATGTGCCGGTGCATACAGGTGTCTGGACTGAACTTATCAGCCTGTTGCCATTGTGAAGTGTGTGTGTGTGTGTGTGTGTGTGTGTGTGTGTGTGTGTGTAGGAATGCCCTCATAATCAATAAATGTATTCCCATTATTAAATGGAACTGCTCCTCTCAGGACAAAGCATGCTAATAATCTGTAGACAGCTCACCATAATAAGAAATATACCCTGTGCAGAGCATTGTGTGGGTGCTTTTTAAAGTCCATTTATCTACAGTTGTCATCACTTTATGAAGTTTCACTATGAGGTTGTGAGATTGTTGTTTCATATTCATCTTTCCTTCAGCACATAATATGTGGGTTTTGTTGTGCTAAATATATGGAAAGTCCACATGAAAGTTTAGGTCTATTTTTAAAGTATATATTCATTAACATATTTTACATACTTAATACAAGGCTCAAATACAAATAAGGCTTGGTTATGTCTAGTAACTGGGCTTGCCTATTTTAGTATTGACATGTCTGATCAGAATGATTTCCTTGTCCCTGTTTCTAAACTGCCTACCTACATTTAAGTATAGTATAGAGAGCATGTTGTTATTTATTTGTTTATTTTGGTATTTATACAGCCTTATAACACAACATACAAAGGCCTATTATGTCATGTGTAGCAGCAAAAAGGGAATTGGAAAGAACGAGTGGAGGAGGGGGAGATGGCTGAGGAATAGAGGGAGGGTGTCTGCATACTGTGGGCTGAGGGTACACATCCTGTGTCACTCTGTTCTGCTCACATTTCACATGGCTGAGAGAATGTTGAGCAATCAGTCTGCCCTGCAGAGGTATATACACACACACACACACACACACACACACACACACACACACACACACACACATATAAAACTATAGTGTTAGCACTACATTAGGATTTGCTGTGCTGTCAGTATAATGCACTGCGTTTATAACATCTCAACTGTCCTCCCAATTAATGTGTTGTTGCAAATCATATCATCATTTAGAATCAAATTCTGAGATTTAAGAAGTAAATCTCAGAATTGCAAGCACGCACACGCACATACTCATAGAAAGGACCCCTGCACTGACCCACTGTACACACCCCATCCACTATCCACAGCCTACTCACCCTCTATGGGGCAAGTCTTCTTTCATCCTGAAACTGGTGATCATATCCTTGATCTAATCTTGCCCCAACAAACCAGCAGGTATTTGGAATTCCATTAAGGTGAAGCTATGAGGACATTTCACATTGAATAAGGCATTGTGTGTTACTGGAACACAGATTTCTAAAAGGTTTGCTGGCATGGACCTTCACTTACTTCACAGCTAGCAGAAACATAAAACAAACTACAGTATATTGTTTCTGGTGTTGTGAGAGTGTGACGGTTAAAATGTTGGATCATGGTCAAAAGGGCACAAGTTCAAATCCAAGCAAACTGATTGAGCAAGGCTCGTAACACTCAACTGCACAGCTGTATAAATTAAATAAATGCCTGTCTGGATAAGGACATCTACCAATTGTCATTAATAAAAAAGGTTGATGATGCATTGTCGTAGTCCTTATCAATCCATTCAGGTATTTTATTACAGACAGTGTTGCTCACAGTAAAGAAACATTGCAGATTATGCTGCACCAAAGCAAAGTGCCTAATCTCAACAGATATGGCCAAAACAGCAAAGAGAAGAATAATATGGAAGTGAGAACTTCTTCCATGTCAAATTGATGAGGTGGGAGCGATGAGGAAGGTACGTTTTTTTGTTGTTGTCATGGGATGGCCACACAATTTGATAATGCTTTATCAATAGCCTTTGTATAAAATGGCCTTGTCAGCCACTCAGCAGGATCTGCATGTTATTACAGAGGGTGCGTGACAAAGAGTGCATGATGTTCACTACACTGTAGCCCTCATATCTCTCCCTTTTACAACATGAGATGTAATGACTGGCTACCTGCCACCTCTTGCTTTTAATCTCTTTCTTTTTGAGGACAGAAAATTAAACCTTGTTTTTTCCTTCTGATCTAAAAGGATCCAAATGATTTTACTTCACAGGGAACAGTCTGTGACAGAGGAACTGATGGGCATAATTATGGATTATACAAGTGCTCGAGAGTAGGGTAAATAACAGCAAAATTAGGAAACACAGATCTCTGTCAGAGTTCATTTCAACACATCTATATAGATTCACTTTTAATTACACAGATAAATAAAAATAAGATATGATTGCTTTTATGTATGTGATTTTATGATTTATGCATGTTTTACATCTTTTAATATTTTAAGTTGTATGCTATTTTATTTAAAGACTTATTCAATGATTCGTTTTACAAATATAACAATATGGAACTATTTGCTACTTATAAAAGAAAATTTTTTTGCTTTTGTTTCAAACAGTAAGCTGCTTCAGGCAGATAACAGAAAAGGCATTACTGTATACATGAAAGTCATCATTAAAGTTTAGTGTGTCTACAATACAGTTTATCATAGTAATAGTAAACTCTTCATTTACGTTCATGGTCTTGTGGAAAGACAAAACTAACTGACATGTATGGGAATATGGCAAATGTTAGGTCACCAAATTTTCTTGTTGCAATCTTTTTTTAAATTTATTGAGAGACTGACATACCCTGACAACATCATAATATGATGAAATTGAGACAGTTTTTAAATAAGAAAACTTGAATAAGCATAGAGATCTTAGAATGTGCACGTATATCTCGGTACATTTATTTCCCAGAGGTTTACTGAGACAGAGTGCTGGGAAAATAGTGTATTAGGCAAGACTCTCTGTGACTTAGGAAGCCCAACACATCCACATCCGAGGGGTCATGGTTCAAATTACTCCATACTAAGCCACACCCCCAACCCTCCCTGACACTCCCACTAAGTCCAAAAAAACAACCTTTTTCATTCTCCATGTGAAACACATGGTGTTTTATTTATAGCATGGCCAGAAATACAGTAAATACTCCTCGCACAAAGACAGAGAAAAAATCCATGTTTTGTTGCTTTTATGAAAAAGTATTGTTTGAAACTGAAATCTTATAATAAGTCTTTTCTCTGTGCAGTGTTTCACTTAGCCAAGCAGAATTCATTAGTCATGAAAGAAGAAGCAGAGTGATTAAAAAAACTATTAAGAAACTAGATCTCCCAAAATGCACAGCCTGGGAAATCCATTGCAGTCGGTGAACTACCCAGTTACATCACTTCTCCTTTTATGGAGAATAAGTACTTAAAATGTACTCTTCCTTTTAAATCTATTTAAGCCAGTTGTTAGATCAAGGCTTGAATTAGGTGCTTTCAGACTGTGAAAATAAGTGTCAATAAGAGGATGTTGCAACACCTTCATCAAAAAAGTTTTCCTTGTAAACATGTTTATTTGCAAAAAGAAATTGAACAGAAACCGATAGTTAACCTAGCTTTGTGTAAAGAGAATGTTCTTATTTTAGGACGAAACCCAGTCCCATTCAGACTAATTAACCACAGAGATGTATAGCTAACGTTAAAAAGAAAGAAAAATAAATCTTTCAATATCCTCAAGGCACACTTTCTACAAAATGTGTTGCACTTGTAGGTTGCTTTGCTTTTCCTCTTCTGTCCAGTTTATCCCAAACCAGCTCAACAATGTTTAAGTCTAGAAACTGTCCCAGACAATCATGCATTCTTCTCGATGTTTGGCAGTTTGCATGAAGGAACAATCTTTTCACCCTACTTGATGTCATACAAAAGCCATGCTTCCATAAAGCCTTCTCCCAATCTTCAGTAATCCACTAGCAGTGCTTCATGGACAAAGCACACCACTTTCTTATCTTGTCATCTTAGCAATGGCTTTTGCATTGCCACTGGACTGTAGACGCAAGCTTTAGTCTCTCAGAAACTTGTCTTCTGATTCTGTTATGGCTTTGAGTCTGTAAGATCTCTTCCTGTCAGAGATTTCTTCAGATTCAAGTGTCATTTAATGGTGTAGGAAACTGTACTCACTGACACCTTGGCTTTGTAAAGGAAAGACCTACATTTCTAAACATTATAATAGTCTGTCTGCCTCCATTGAATAATTTGGCTTTGGGTTTGTAAATAATCAACAAAAGTTGGTATACCTGTAAAAATGTTTGCATCAAATTTCAATGCATAATTACTTCTATTTGAGCAGAACAGCTGTACGTTGTTAAGCTATTAATTGTTCCCTGAAAATGCCTTTGTATATTACATTTAGTATGAATAATAATATGTATTTTTTTTTCTGCCTCTGGCAGTGTACCACTTAAATTTGTTGCATTTTTGGTGTTTCACTGGACATCGGTTTTAATAAAAGCTGGAAAAATGGGTCTGTTCTGAAACCAGTCTTAAAAAGTGTTATACAAAGCTTCATGTCAAAGAAAAAATATGTTAATAAGAACTGGTGAATGTAATGTTGTCTAAGGCCAAATATTACCAAAAATCCCAAAAGAAACCTAAAGCTATAATTACCCCTGCCTGATTCTGACATTGCAATTCATGGTATGACTAATGTTTTCATATAAACTAGCCTTGCAACCCACATCACACTCCTATGCAATACCCTTTTTTTCCAGTGAGTGCAAGCACTAAAGTGTAATATGCCTGATTTAGCCATGTCATTTTCAAAAGGGGAATTCCAGTGACTTTCTATCTCTCAGTAATGATTTGTTAATAACACTACACAAGAAAAAGAGAAACTCCGACTTGCTTTTTAACACTTCCTTTTCCCTAAAACACAGCAAAGCTGAAAAGAGTAATTAGTGAGACAGAAATGCATCCTCTTTTGCTTCAAGTAAACTTGTTTTGTCTTGCCACTGCCAGCCCACATTAAAGAGTTGATTCAAGTAAACTACAGATTTGCCAAGAGCTTTACATATTCTTTGCTTTTTCTTTTTAGGTCATATAATAACCATGCACAAGCTTGATGTCAGTTTTGTAATCAAGTCATGAACACCGGATGTTGCTATGATAAGCTAAATTCTCTGGAGCACAATTAACAGACTGCTAAAAACTCGCTGGAGATTAAATTTCTACTTTCAGTCACAGGCAACACTGTCATGTGATTACATGCTGAGCTGACCTTAGACCAGCATTTTGTGGTCACACTATGTTAATACCTGAGTCACATCCTGCAATTCTCATGCAATCTCAGACTCAGAGCCCTCACAGCTGCTGTTGTACATGCATGCACAATCACGACCGACCTTCAGTTCCTTTATTCAGTACAGACAATAAGGGGTTTAAGCATGTAGGAATGTGCGTCAAGCTAAACACCTCACAATTGTTCATCACTGCACTCTGATTGCACGCCTTTACAGCATAGTAAACATTGGAGCTCTGCTCTATTGCACTGACAGACAGTGCTATTGCCTGGAGTTGCATATACTATCTCATATAGTACATCACTAGCTGGGTGTTGTGTCATGAGATGTGTTTTCTGTACATACTATCTTTTTCAAAAGCACAGACAACAAACAGTACAACTTCTCAAAATAACATTCTTCACTGCTGGTGGGTTGCAAATTTCTTAAAAAAAAACCAAAAAGACCAAAATCTTCTTTTATTTCTTTAAATGGTAGTTGTCCTTTTCTTTCACTACAGTCTCTCTGTTTGGCCCTTCTAAACTTTTAACCTGCTACAGATATACCACATCTACACCTCTTTCCTTTCTTGCAGGAATGGACCAGTGCAGAAGCTCTAGAAAAGAAAGGAATTAATGGAAAGGAGCTCCAGATAGGCAGTTGTGCAATGTCTACTGCCCTCCCCTGCTCACTTCTCCCCTCCCCTCTCCTGCTCTGTACCTCCCCAGTGGCTTGAGGCCATGTATGTACACAGCATTACCTCACCTCCACTAGATGAGAGACTAGCATTCCAGGAAAAGCTAGGCTTTCACATACGTTTGTCGATAGAGACAAAAAAAATCTTGAAAGAGGGAAGGAGAGACAGAATCTAAGAGCAAGAGAGAAAGCAAGAGCACACCTGTGAAAGCTACAAAGAAGGGCAGTGTTATGCAACAGCTTAGGGATTGCTTAAGAGCTCCTCACTCATAGCCAACAGGAACTATGTCGACACACTGACAGGGAAAAACAAAGGAACCATGACAACTATCTGTACACAAAGAAGTGATCACGTATTCAAATGATAGCACACACTCTCCACTCCTTCTGATGATCAATGGGAAAGGAAGCCAGCACGCAATTACACCTCTATCACGCAGAGTTTCGTGTCATTATGAGCCTATGCAATATTAAGGTAAATAGTGTAGTGTTTGGCAGGTCAGTGAATGCCTGGTAAATGCTCCATTGGTCATGAGCACAGACAGAGACAGATTGTAATTAAACCCTGTATAAGCATGTAAAACCTTGACATTCACCTCTGCATATGTGTACAGATGATTCACTGTGAAACTCTTTGCTCTGAATGAGGAAATTAAAACAAAGTAGGCATCCTGGAAATAGAATTCCACTCAAAAACACACTTGCTTAAGGTCACTGATTTCAACATACACACTTCTGCGAAATGGCTGAATTATTATCAACGGGCAAACCTTTTTGACAGCCAGCTATTATTAGGTTACAGACTCTGCTTCTTGGAGCACACAGAGCACATTGCAGTGCTATGTAGATATTAGGTTTATGTCTGCCGTTTTGCATTTACCTATTTTAACGAAGAAGCCAAAATTCATGGCTTGAAAAAAGCTTTGATCTAAGAGCATTAATTTAGTTGTCATAAGCATGCCGTGTAAATGAGCTCGGATGGAAAAAGCTAATTTATACAATGGGTGAGCAACAGAGAAACAAGTGTGGGTGAAACCAAAAAATCTGAAAGAATGACAAAAAGAGCGGAAGAAGAAGAAGGGAGAGAAGGCAATATGTCAGAAAGACAGGGGAAAAGAGACAACCATGCAATAATAAATACTGCCATCAAGCATTACATGGAGTTTCATCAGAAGTGCATGCATTGTAGCCAGCTGCCACTACTCTAAGCTAACAAAGCAGTCTTCCAGGCACTGTTGACCTACACTAACATTTGAAGAGCAGGTAATAAAGCTCTTAAGCAATATGATCAAAATATAAGAGAACAAAAACTATTTTGTATTTTGCAGTATTTTGTAGTTAAACTGCCATATTATTTAATTAATTGTTGTTTTATTTATATAGTGCTTTCAACAATGGTCATTGTAAAAAAAAATGCTTTGTAAAAAATGTTTTCATAAAACTTGTGTAAGTTTGTTTGCAGTCCTGATTAGATCTTAAATGTGAAGACGTTTACTGATTAAGTGCGAATATAGATACATTTTAATTAAATACCTCTAACTTTTGACATGATTCAAAGACAATTAAGCATTTTCCAAGCCAACCATGTATTACTCATTGGATGTTTTGCATGGGTATTAGATAAGCTGCAGGATATCAGAAACATCAGTTAGCTATCTGCCTCCCACCCAGCTCTGTGGACATGCTGTATCCTTCCCATACTTCCTCTGAGTCGACCCCTGGAATTATGCTGAAAAGTCATGAAAGCTTACAGGAAGGGATAGCAAAGATTAGAAAATAAACAACACAGCAGACAGAAGACAGACAGTAAGACATCCTGAGATTAGGAAAGACACACATTTAGATATGGAAACACCAGGGTGTTTTCTTAGTCATGAAAATTACTCTAGAGTAAAGAGACATTTAATCATAAAATAAAGCTAAGCTATGTCTTTTCTGGCTCAACTATTCTGTTAATAATACTTTTACTTTCGTTTCAGTGAATAGAATCAAGTTTACCTTGGTTTGCTCTAAAGCCATATACCAGTTGTGTGGTAGGAAGGAACTCGTGGTCGGAGTGGCTTCCCCTTTCCTGTTCCTTGCTGTTCGTGGAAGTGTTAGTTTAATAGGATATCCTTAAACTTGAAGATAGGCATTTGAGAAAAAAAATGTAAGTAGGGTTGCATCCTGACTAATAGAAATTCTCACAAACCTCTGTCCTTCAGAAACTTTCCTTAACACAATTAGTGTAATTAGTATAAAAAAAAAAAAAAAAAAAAATATATATATATATATATATATATATATATATATATATATATATATATATATATATATATATATATATATATATAAAATTATTATTTATAAATTTGTATTAATATATAATAAGATGGAAACTGGAGCTTTGGTTGTATATTCCTTCTTTTGATACCTTAGAAATCTCCTTGCTTGTTTAGTGCTTAGTGATGTCATTACAGGATGCCGAAAAACTAGTTAATGCTGTTATATCTAGATTAGACTACTGTTAAGCTTTACTGTCTGATTGGTTGAGTAAGTGCATAAATAAGCTTCATTTAGTACAGAATGCAGCAGCAAGAGTCCTTACCAGATCTAGAAAAAAGTACCACATCACCCCTGTTTTAATCAGTCTACACTGGCTCCACATTAAATCTTGCAGTGATTACAAAATACTACTACTGACATATAAAGCGCTTAATGGTCTCGTGCCGCAGTATCTGAGTGAACGTCTGTCCCCAATTGCTCAGTGTCGAACATTATTTACAACAATAAGGATACTTAATAACCCATATCCTTCTCTCCCTGTCACCCCTTTTCTTAATTTTTCTCTCTCTCTCAATCGAGTTGGCCATACTCCTGAGGTACCAGTGACCACTGTTCCTGCCCCTCTCCTCGGAACTGCCTACTTTGTCCCAGCCTGCCCCTGGTTGGTGTTCTCTTCAATTGGAGGCCATGCTGTGCAGCTGGGGATGTTTCACGTCTACGGTCTGGTGATTCATGATATTACGGAGTAACACATGAGCTTAGAGGATGGCTTTGGACTGCACTTGTCAACAGTCTGCTACACTGCCTAAGGACTATATTTTGCATTTGATCACCATCACTGCACACTTAAATATCGTTTAGCTGTAACAGATGGACATTTAGTGCCACCCAGGTGAGGATGGGTTCCTTTTTGAGTCTGGTTCCTCTAAAGGTTTCTTCTTTATACCATCTCAGGGAGTTTTCCTTGCTACAGCTGCCACCGGCTTGCTCATAAGGGACAAACTTACAACTATAAAGAACAATCTTATTCACTCTTTATTACCAAATTATCTGTGTAAAGCTGCTTATAGACTATGTCCATTGTTAAAAGTGCTAAACAAATAAAAATGAATAAAATTGAATTAAAATACACACCGAGATGGCAAAAGTACACACATCCTTCACTCAAGAAGAATAACTCTTGTTTTGAAAGAATCTGGTAAAAGTACTGACTACAGTATGTGCTCTGACATGTACTTGAGGAAAAAGTAGCCATTAGTACTATCTATTTTACTGGAAACTTGACCTCACATCATATTAATATATTAATACATAATAATTTACATTTTGTTACCTAATGAATGTATCCAGGCTGAACAATCACCGTGTAGAACACAAGCAGAGAAAAAATAATGGTGATCAGGTGATATGGAATGTCTCTCTTCTCAGTCATGTTTACATCACTGAATCCCTTTGTCTCATCCACATTATCCCCATACTTCTTGTTACCCTCAGCCCTGCTCGTTGTTAGCTTCGTAAACTAGTCAAAGTCTGCGTGATAGCCAGGAAATGATACACCAGTGGTAGATTAAAAAAGCTGCGCAATGAAAAGAAATAGATTGATGGGCTAAAAAAAAAAAAATATATATATATATATATATATATATATATATATATATATATATATATATATATATATTGATCGTGTCACCAAATAGAATAAAACTAAATTAAAGGGCAAAGTTTGAATATGTAGGAAGTAGAAAGTACAGATATTTGAGTAAAACAATGTATGAGTGAAAGTAAAAGGTTGTCCAAAATATAAATAGTGAAGTAAAGTACTGATACCAGAAAAATCTACTTAAGTACAGTTACAAAGTATTTGTACTTCATTACTTCCCATCTTTTAATACACTCAGGATAGGGAATTTTTTATTCTTTCAATAAAATTCCATAAATTGCCTGCAATAGGAACTGCCCAGATTTTATACATTCTCATTTTTTTCCAACAATGTGAGTCATTTCATATCTGTATTTGGAAAGACAACTGTGATCTATCTACATTTTGGGGAAACACCAAAATCTCCCCAATTCAAAAGGACTTAACCTCCTGCGCATTGTCAAACAATGTATTGATAAATACTAACTTTTACCTTTAATGCCTTTCTTCCTACTTTGCCTCAAGTGAAAGCTTTTAAACAACAGTCTTGTGTCATCACAAGCTGTAAATACAGAATGCGTACTTTTCTATGTCAAAACTAATGCAGTTTAACATGAATGTAATGCACCTTGTGGTTAATCTCATATCTTAGGATCTTGTAACAGGGCTTAAGGCAGAAAGATAATAAATATATAATCAGAAAGATAATAAACTCCTTAAAATCTTATGAAACTAATTGTTTATTTTATATAGTATATTCCTTTATTTAAAAAATATTATTCTTGTAATGGTTTTACTTTAAAAGATTATGTAAAAAAGAATATCTTCACCTAAAAGAAACAGCAGCAAAAAAGAAGAAGAAAGTATTTAAGAAGTAGAACTGGAGGAAACAAACAGTTAGGAGAATGTAAGCATTGACCAAGGGTGTCCAGTTCTGTCTGTGCCAAAAGGGTTAAACCAGATTGCACTTATTATTGAAATGTTTAGCGAAAGATCTATGTGATATTATGAGAGTAAGACTACATATTACTCATATGTATAAAATAAGGTCCTTGTTCTGTCACTTGTAGTAGACACATTTAATGTGAATTATCACTCTGATTCTTTATAACTTTCCCTACTTTCTCTCTGCTAGCTTTCACTTCGTCACACAACCTCTCACCCATGGTTGACTCACTTGGCCTCATTTTTCATCAGACTTGTTATGCGAGGCGTGTGATTCAGAAAAGGCAGCTGACTAAAAGAAAAGTCACTTATATGTCTAGGAGTGGACTGGAAATGGAATTTTTATATTGTCTCACTTAATATAGAGACATGTCATAGAACTTTATAAAAACACAGCTAGCACTTGAGTAGTGCTAATGTGTTCAAATGGCGTACTTAATTATTGGACTAAAGCAACAGGCAGTGCTTTACACTACAAATCCTAAAGTGAATTTCAACATTTTCAACAAAAATTATCATTTCATTTTAGACATTGAATATCAAGATTTAAATTGGGCTCTAAATAAGTACCAATTACTATCTGCCTGCAACATGATTAAGGGCCATGCCTTGCTCTGCACAGGAAACTTTTCAGTAATGTTTGCATTTGATCTTGTGAAATGAGAGGGTGGGGTTATTATTCACTTCTGAAATGGTCACTCCTGACTCCAGCATGTGATAAGCAATTCTACCACAATTTAATTAACTGTATTAGCTGAATGTTCGAAGTCATAAGGCCTCATAATGGATTATAAATAAAACACAGAAAAAGATTTTATAGTGTCAGAAAGAAGCAGGTATGTTTCAAGCAAACATTTAAAGTAGGCCAATACAATAAACTATATTAGCATAGACACAGATACTGCTTAATACCTTTGATCAAAAAACTTAATGTTCTTTTACCCTTTTGATGCCATGCACAAGTTTTTTCCAAGCCTACTTGCGGTGTGTGCTCAACATGTAACACAGTAAATAGGTCAAATATATTAATACCAATATTAATATTACTCAGCAGTTAGCAGTCAGGTTATGACTTTACTGTGCATCTTTGTTTTTTCTGTCTTCTTTAGTTCCACATGTTCACAACTGAATAAAAAGCCAGATAATGGAGGAGTGAAGTTTTAGTAGTCTCACTTCACAGTCACCTTCCAATGGGCCTTGTTTTGAGAAGTGTTAAAAACTGCTGATTTGGAGGCTGTGTCGTCTGACAGAGGATTAAGTAACACTCCAGGCAAAATTTCCACTGAAACTGAGACTTTCAGTGCAAAATGAATAAGGAAGTTAATCAATTTGGTAATTTCGAGTCAGGTTTATTGCATGTGAGAGCGCATGACTGAAATACATCTACCATAGGTTCTATTAGCCAACTTTTTTTACAGTATTAACTAATATCTAATTTCCATTACACATCTGAAAATACACATGTGGATCTTCTTGTGTATTGTGTTCACACTATTCATTTTTACAGAACCTACAAACACTCTCTTGCATACTTTCTTTAATATTAGAAGTATTGGTTATCTATAGTAGCCAACTGATCAGAAAACACTCTTAGCTTCAAGCATGATCAGCAGGTCCAATCAAAATAGTTGCCTAAGCATGACAATGACTAATGATACTGGACAATACACTCTATCTAGGACCACTGCCTTCAAAATATCACACTTGTTTTCACAGTCCAACTTGAGGTGATTTTAATGGTCTAAAACACCCCAGATATATTCAGTGAGTAAAGACATTTTAGATTACTAAAACTTTATTTACTGAGTGGTCTATAGTATTAGCAAATCTTAATAAGGTTGAATAGTATTTTCTTATTAAAAAGAAAGTCTTTAGCTAGCCTAGAAAGAATAAACTGGACTTATCATAATTAGACAACCCTGAAACAGCAACACAACAGCTGCCAATTTTTTATGCTAAAAATCTATTGATATTGCCTTTTACTGTAGAAAACATAAACATTACAGCTCAATGATTGACTAACTGAATCACTAACATTGGTTTACCTGATCAGATTCAGAACTATCTGTGGTCTGACCACTTTATGTAAATAAATGTGCCTTTAAAAGTTATATTATAGCAGATAAATAGAATAATGGAGTGAAAGAGAGCTGAGAAACGGGATACCCTGTACAAACAGAAGTGTTCAATTAATTTGGATCCTGATGATTAAAAGGGCCAAATGCTCCAAAGTAAAACATGTGATAACCAGACAGCTCAATGAATACAACAGACAACAGTACAGATACACAGTCAATATTTTAAAGCCTATTAGCAACTAAAAACACAAAATAACAAGCATCTAGTACTGTTTTTAAAGAAACTCAAACTTCAAACAAGGCGGCCCCCTATCAAACATAAAGGTGATAATGTGCCATTGGGAGTGAGAGGGGCAAGTCGTTAGACACTAGTTGTATTGTTCAGAAACCAAAACCAAAGCTTTTGGTTAAATGTCTGTGCTGATTTAACCTAGTGTGAAAGATGCGACACTTCACGTCAAAGCTTTTTTGTCTATACATTAATACAATTCAGTAAGGAATACACAAGTCTTTGTAAAGAAACTGTTGCTGTAGTTTTTGTCAAGCCTATTCACACACAAACTACAATACCTTCCACTCAAGGATTGTCATCTAAAAAAGATTAGAGTTGTGTCTTTGAGGGGTTGTGGTACATTTAGACCAAGACCAATCACTGAATGTTGAATTAATTTGATAATTATATCAAAATTTAACAAAACAGTGTGATGGGTATTTTTAAAAGCTTAAAGATCTTACACAATTTCATCATTCTTTAATGATATCAAACAAATGTAAAGACAGCACGTACAGTAATTTGAATACTAACATCAAGATCCATTTTCTGCCCCTTAATGTTTGTTTGAAATTATCTGTGAAAAGCCATGCAAAGTCAATTAAGAGTCGTTTTTAAAGGTCAGGAACAGTCGAATTCAAAAAGTGCAGCCAAAAGCTATTTGTTTATGCATGAAGGTGGTCAGTGGTGTGGAATATAGTGATTCAAAATCTTAAAAAAAATATACAGTACACACTCCAGATGAAGTCTACTACTACCAAGATCTGTCTCAAGCATTAGAAGACTTTATCATCTTTATCAAAGTTTTAGCAAAAATAGGAGGTAATCTATATCAAATTAATTCACATAAGACCATTTATTTCCTCTTTTTAATATAGATACAACAGGTGTTGCATTATAATAAATTTTATTAAACTCCTCTCAACCTACAATCTAGTTCCATCACAACAAAAAACATTGCTAATCACAGTGAAATTGTCTGTGAGTTTCAGTTTACACCTGCAAATTGATGCAATATTTAATTTCAGGCAAGCAACAGTTTACAGGCCCTGATGAGTCACTACCAATTTGCACATGTTTGAAATTCAGTTAAAAAGAGTATACAAACTTTGAAAAAAGTAAATAGTAGAAACAACCTTCCCCTGATAGGTGTGGGTGGTACATTTTTATTGTTCCATTATATTTTTGGTGATATAACTGTGCAACAGATTTACTTTAACCTGTCATTTTGAAAATTAGCAGAGATCTTAAAGCCGACTCAAATTCTTGACTATTTAGGTAATTAAATTAAATTAGGCACATCCTCGGTTGTAAACTAATCTAATTAACTTGTGTGTAACAGCTCTGAACAAGGAAACATTATAGTTGCCACTGGATTATACACAGATACATTGGTGTATATACCAAGGAAAAATTATAGTTGCCATTGGTTCATACACCAATTACTATGTTTTAAGTAAAAATATATGTAATGCTATTATTTTAATCTTAAAATGTTATAGGACACTATGGGAGTCTTGAAAAAAATGCATGGCGTGGATGAGATGTTTCCATTTTGAGTAGCAGGTGGCTAATCACCCACTCAGAATCCTGCTGATTGTGGAACATCCCAGGAAGCCTCTGTTGCCCACACACACAAACACACACATAATCTGACTCAGCCTGAAACTCAGAGGGTTGAGCAGCATCCTGCCTCACACATGTCTTCCGGGGTGCGTGTCTGTGTGTGGGGGGGGGTGTATATTCTCAGTACATACACAGAGAGCTGACATCAGGTTTTTTTTCTATTATTAATAACTGAACAGGCACAGTGGGTAGATTCTCACCTCTCCACTCAAAGGTCCTTATTCATGATTATAATGAAGGAACAACTGTAAGCGCTAAACATGCTAAATTCATTTTATACATGTGACATTTCTTTGTATTTCTTTTTGTTAAAAGTTAAAAGTGAATGTACAAATATACAATATACAAACTGAATGTACAATATACAAACTTAAAAGGAATATACAAACGATTGCACATTGTATTTCTGAACTGTATACACTTTTGTATAACGATTCACCGGGCTGTGTTTTAAATGGCTCTGTTTTAAATGGCTCTGCTCTAAAGAACGGCTATAGCCAGCAAACATGTTACATGCACAAATACACAAATACCCTAATGTAATGAACTAGCATTATTAAAATAATGGTTTTGAAATGCACAATTTGCCCATGCAGGGGTTTTTTTTTTGTTTGTTTTTTACAACAGCAGTTTTACTCTTGCTTCAAAATAGCATATTTTCCACTTTGCCTTCTTTGTAGAATAAACCTAACTTTAATGAGGATCAGTTACTGCAGACTCTATGTCATGCAGGCTCCCTGAATGTCCCTGTGGTAAACACTGCAAACATGGTGCAACACCTGCATTAGTATTGACTCAGAAAAAAGGAGGGGGGTGTGCTTTAATAGTGTAGCACTAGTACTATTATATAATGTACTCTACATGCTGCCAATTTTTGTTTTATTTGTATAGCACTTTTATCAATGGACATTTTCCCAAAGTAGCTTTACAGATATAAGAAGGTTAGGAAGTGGGAAAGTATAGGTGTATTGCCTGTAAGTTTAACCCTTATAAGTTTATCCTTAATGTCCCCAATGGGTAAGCCAGTGGTGACAGTGGCATGGAAAATCTCCCTGACATGGTATTAGGAAGAAACCTTGAGAGGAACCAGACTCAAAAAAGAACCCATCATCATCTGGATGGCACCGAATGTCCATTCAACATAGTTTTATCATTGTTGAGTTGTGCTGTTCATGTATATTGCATTCCTAAACCATTGTAGTACTGTTTATAATAACTATAATCCAAATCCATTCTCATAGTTCTTGAGTTGCTCAGTAACTTAATGGAGCTTCAAGTAGTTCATATGGAACCATTCTCAACTGCACAGAGTGGTCTCCATACAGAGGTAGGACAGTGCTTAACTACAGACAGAAAGAGAGAGAGAGAGAGAGAGAGAGAGAGAGAGAGAGATGGGGGGAGGGGGTCGACTTCCGCTCTTTAAAGCGTATTATTATTCGGGTAATATTTGCTTTTATGGCGTAGTGAAATGTTTACTCCTCATACCCTGCTGCTTCTTGCTTCCCCCCTCCCTCCACCAGTGCATGAGCTCTCTGTGCTGCCCGCTATTGCGGCGATGTGCTCCAGATGTCGTCAGACGCAGGAGGTGGAGCTCGAGATGTTGCAATCGCGCTCAGTACAGCATCATCGAGGCGAAGCTGGTGTCACGCACAAAAAAAAGAAAGCATAATAGGAGTCACCGAGCAAACTGGGAGCCCACAATTCGGACGCTCAGGTGGAGGGGTCACGTCTGAATGTATGAGCCTCATTCATTAAACTCTCTCAAGTCCTGTTTGAGCCGTAACCATATGGTTAAGCCCAGGACACTCCACTGCTGGGACACGTTTCTCTTAACTTTCTGGACTTAACTTTTTTTTTCCCTCCATCTGAACCGTTCGTTAGAACCATATCTTTTTTTTTATTATTCGATGTTTATTTTTCAATCAGCTTTGCTCTTTTTATTTCAAGACCAAGAAGCTGCGTTACTCAAGAAGATCGACTTTGTTCTTGTGATTATCAGCCTTCATTCAGCCGGAGTCAGGAACAAAGGCATTAGTGTCAACGCTAAATGTTTTTCCCACTTTAAGACTTCAGCATTATTCCCCGAACAACTTAACAAAAGGAAACTACAAACCTCCAAGTCTGAACAAATTGAAACCCTCATTTTGTTTGATTTTCCTCTACATTTGCGTCTTGGATACTTTTTGGACTCAGCAGCCAAGTACAGTTGAGGAACAATCACCTCGTCCAGCCTGGCTCTCGGCGTTAATTCTCCTGGAAGAGTTCCTGTGTACACTTCTATACCAGTTGCATATTCACTTTCACTAGTTTTTATTTTATTAGTTTTGTAAAAAAAAAATGTATTGAGGCAAAAAAGATCATATCTGAGTTGGACTCCAACAACTGGCGCTGGAGTTGAATTACTATTGTTCTGCTGTTGAAGGAGCGAGTCCTTTGTTCAGCAGCGAGGTGAGTGGCACCCGTTTGATTTTCTTCCTTTTTTTGCTAATTATCTCACTAACAAAGACAAGATTGTCGCCAGGTACTTGCTGTCTCAATGAGCTGCACTTTGTTTTAAAAAAAAAAAAGATTGTGAAATAGTCTGGGTTAAACTTTAGATGGAAAAAGTGATGGTGCAACTCTTTCGCAAAACCTGCCCTCAAACGCGACACGCTATTCCGGGTTTCTCAAATGCGTCCGATTTCCACGCTTCGTTATGTGTATACAGGGTTTTTTAATACAATAATTTGGGGGAAATTTCGGCACAAACTGATTATTTGCTTAAGCCTGGGTTATGTGTAAACTATCGGAAGGTGGCAGTGGAAAAATGAGACTGCGCTACGTCACTGTGTGACGCGCTTGAATGTGTAATAGGTCGGTGTGTGACTCACTGGCAGCGCCTATGCTTTCGACAGTAACTCGAGTACGAGACTGGTTGCATCAAGCAACTGTGCTCATCACACAGACATTCACCCATTTTTAGTCTGTCTGATGGAACAGCGGATGTGATTCAGCCTTGCCTTCTCCCGGATGGCTTTATCCCCATAGCTCACTTGTTATTTCAACTCGAGCCTGCTCAGAGGTCCCTATTTGTGCAACTGCATGAGTCTAAAGTAACCTTCATTTACCTGGTAAATATGTGCAAGCAAACATTGGCCAACGAATACCAGAAAACACAGCATATGGTGCACTTGAGGCTATGCAGATCCTATTCCAACCAGTCCTTTGAGCTAATTTTGATCTTTTGTTTTCAAATGATTTATACAATGGCTCTTTTCATTAATTTTTCTACAGATGAGCGTAAACCTCTCTGCACCTGCGCTCCCGCTGCGTCTAAAGCGAGTGGACTGTGAAGACTCCCAAAACACCCATGCACCAAAATGCAAGCGTCGTAAGCTGAGCCAGCCCCCTTCCCCTGGTCTAGCGCCATGCCTCCGGCCTCAAACACACAGCACGGAGCACACAGGTCCAGAAAAGCTCTGTGTCTCTTCCATTGGGAGCTATATTCTACTAGAGGCCACAGAGGGCACCCAGACATATCGAGCTGTCCATCGCATCACTGAGCAGGAGTTTACCTGTAAGGTAAGGTTATTCTCTGTCAATATGGATTTTGTTTCCATAACAAAGCACTTGCCCTTAGTTAAAAGTAAAAGCAACTAGAGGTAACTGGGGGACTGATTATCTAATGCTGCCTTTCTTGAATGCACTCGTTTTTTCATATTATGTTGAGGTCATTCCATTTCTTTTCTTTGTGTGGCTTGTGTTAACAAAAAAAAAATTCTAGTTCTTTGTGGTGGTCTATAATTAATTTTGCCTATGTTTGATAGGTATTTTCGATGAGGAAGTACCATGAGCTCATCGCTCCGTACACCCGTCTGCTTCCTCATGACAACATTTGTAAGATATCAGAGATCATTATGGGCGAGCAGAATGTGTACATCTTCTTCGAACGCAACTACGGTGACATGCACTCATATGTGCGCACCTGTAAGAGGCTCCAGGAGGACGAAGCCGTGCGTCTCTTCAAGCAAATGGCATCGGCGGTCAACCACTGTCATGAAAATGGCGTCGTATTGAGAGACCTCAAGTTGCGCAAATTCGTCTTTACTGATGCACAAAGGTCAGTCATTATTTTAGCCACTGGCTTGCTCATCAGGGACAAACTTACTCATAAAGAACCATTTTATTCATTTTTTATCAGCACATTATCTGTTTAAAGCCTTTTTAAAACAATATTCATGGTTAAATAAAATCAACTACATAGTAATTGAATTGAATTTGATCTATTACCTATCAGAAAAACACGACCAAACTAGTAACTATAGAAGTATCTGATGTAAATAAATAGTTTTGAGTTTGGATTTCTGTGTAATATCATATCGTAGAAAGGGACCTAAATGAATGTTGCTCTTTGCCCACAGAACAAAGCTGGTTTTGCAGAACCTAGAGGACTCCTGTCTCCTCAACGGAGATGATGACTCTCTCACAGACAAGCACGGGTGTCCAGCCTATGTGGGACCAGAAATCCTGAACTCACGACATTCATACTCTGGAAAGGCAGCAGACATTTGGAGCCTGGGAGTTGTACTCTACACAATGCTGGTGGGTCGCTACCCCTTTCAAGATGTGGAGCCTGCTGCCTTGTTCAGCAAAATACGCAGGGGTGCCTTTACAATCCCCGAGACTCTGTCCCCAAGAGCCAAGTCTCTAGTGTGCTGCATGCTCAGAAAGTCACCACTGGAGAGGCTGGAGGCCCAAGACATTTTGCTGCACCCGTGGCTCCACTGTAGCAACAATACCTTTGTCAGCCAGCACCCTAACTCCAGGCACTCAAATGACCAAGTGGTGCCAGACTTTGAGAAAGGAAAAGAAGGAGACTGTTACTGAAACATGGTGAAGAACCAGAACGAGCTTTCACCTGCTTGCATCTGCCTGCACTGTCTGTGATCTCTGACTGTTTGAGGTGGCTGCAAAATGAGAAACACTTAGCAGATTCAAGACAAAGTGAACTGGATTTCTGTTTGGAATCAGGTTCCTTCTCTTTGTGGTCTATACAAATAGACCTAAGGTTGGTGTGAATACCTATGGTGATACATGCTGTTTAAGATCAAAATGAAAGGGCTATAAAATGGTGTTTTGGGGCTTTAAAATGACTTCAGGAGTAGATTTGCTATTGAAGGCACAAATGGACCTTTACCCCTCCACTCCTGCAAACATTTAGTTCAACAGTGTTGTGATTTTCATGTATATACTTCATACAATGTACATTTAAATTTGTGAAAGACTTTGATTTGTTTTGCCCGATACCTCCGACTTGAATCCTGGAATACTTGATGCACAGTATGTGCCTTTTTAGTATGTACTGTTTACATATTTTTCAGTGGGAAACACAGTAATTTAAAGTGCCTTTTCACTATGAAAATAAGTTTATAATTAAGTAGGTTTTTTTTTTTGTTTTGTTTTTTTGAGTAACCTACCAAAGATTTAAGTTCACCAAACCTCATTAAATGTGTGACTTTCTGATAGGTTAGCCGAAGTGCTCACATTGGCTTTCTTGTATATGAAGGGTTTAAAAGAATAGTGTTTCACAACACTTAGAGGCATATCTGTTGTCTTGTGACTCACCCTGTTTTTGATTTACTGAGATAACATGATAGAAAAGAAAAAATGTCGTGCCATGTTCGTGTAAATTAGAAGCTATAATCCACACACATTCTCTCTTTCTCTCTCTCTATGTATGTGTGTGTGTGTGTGTGTGTATATATATATATATATATATATATATATATATATATATATATATATATATATAAACCATTCAGGATTAAGATTCTTTAAAGCCAGGTTTGTAAAAGTGTTCTGAGGAACCTCTGATGTTATTGTTGGCATGGTGTCTTTGTTCATAGATAAAACATGACCTAGGGCTTGAGTACTGTCTGATATGTGTATGTGCTGTGGGTGGACATAGATCCCCAAGAATACAGAGTGTTCGTTCTTGCACACCACAGCACATTACCACGTAATGGTAGTGTGGTGTGTGTGACACACTGGAAAAAAAGAGAAGCATTACAGTTGTCGGCAGTAATGCCTGCGAACAGTGTGTTGACAGTCATCAGTTTGTCAAACTATTATGTGAATTTGTAAATATCTTTTTTTTTTTTTCTTTTTTCTAACTATGGCAACAAAAGGACACTACATTTTGTTCTCAGTTGAAGGGGTCATTGTAATTGTTTTGTAAGTATTTGTTGCCAGTACAAATAAACAAAGTACACACAAAAAAGTGTTGTTTTCTGCATGACTATAAAATATTGATTTTCTACTTACTGTGCTTCAAGGGTTAAAACTAGAAATCCCACCTAACGTAGGATATTATTAATATATCTATCTATCGATCTATCGATCTATCTATCTATCTATCTATCTATCTATCTATCTATCTGTTAACCATTAATGAAGTAAAACAATTAACTTAAACTGATAACTTTAGAGATTTATTAAACATAATTAAACATAATAGAGCCCAGAGCACACAAGGCAAAAGCTGTTTATCTTCTGAAATGCACCAGACAAAGAAAGATTTGCACCCTAACAAATGTATATACAGAAATATGCACATTAAAGTACACATTTATGATTCCCAATGCTTTTCTCTATGGGTTTTAATTTCTAAATCCCCTGCAATAATAAATGTTCTGAGTAACAATAATGCATTTTATAACATTTAAAGTTTCAAGAATTTCGGTAGCTTCGGTATAATTAAGCTACCACAAACTAGTGTTATGCACTATAGAGTCGCGCACAATATAAAACAAATGCCAAAGACACTCAAACACTGTTTAAGTAGCTGCCACCACAGAGAATATACTGAGCTGGTTACTAGTTTATATATATATATATATATATATATAAAAGATTTTACATGACAAAAGTTTAGCATATCATTGGAACAGAATCCCACCCTGGATCACACTACTGTAATGTTACAACATCTTGCTAAAATGTAATAAATGGTACAGATAACATTCAACTTATTTAAACTGATACTGGTATAAAACTTAAATGATAAACAATAATGTTATTGTAGAACAGTCATTTTAAAACAGTAGCATATTAAAAAAGTATTCTACTCAAGCATAGCAAAAGGCCAACACCCAAGATAATTTTAACATTACCCATACTGCAGTAGAAAAAAAAAAAAAAGATTAAATCATATTGGCCGGCCATACAACAGGTTACTTCAGTGTGATCGTGCCTTTAAATGCAACAAAAGCATAACACTCGTTTCCAAAATCCACCAAGTCTGACATTCTGAAAAGAAAACAATTTGCTCATTGGCAACCCCAGCATACTCCAAGAAAATAACACACAAATACAATATAAAACACGTTTGGTCCCTTAATATGACAGCAATCAAGTTTTTATAACTAGATAAATGAAACAACAATGATAATTCTTAGAACTAAGAGGGAGGAAAGCAGAACACACCACCTGGTGGCAAAAAACAGCATTTTTAAAACCGGTACAAAAAAAGACAATATATTACAGAATTTATTCAAATCCAATAAAATGTTAATGTTAATAAAATGTTAATGCTAAATTGCATTTGCAGTTGGATTTCCTGTCCCCCCCTTTCTATTAGACATTTAAGTGACATTAAGTTAGTTCTGTTCTGACATACAATACACTGACCACAATCCTTAGTTTTGCAAAAGGACTCTCATCCTCGTGCCTCAACTTAGGCAAAAAATAAAACAGTTTTAAAACTGTTGTAATAAAACAAGTGGTACAAGGATTAAATGATTTTAAAATTAACTCCAAATGTTCCGATCCATAGTATCTAGACAGATAGATGATCAAGTTCAAAGTGAAAATGCAAACACGCACACAAAAAAAAAAGAGCTGCAGTGTTAGGATGAGGAAGTTCAAATGCAAATGTAAAGGTTTGTTTTTGTCCAATATGACAGAATTAAACAAGTTTAGAAACTGAAATAGACTTTTCAATGGCGTTTTAATTCTGGACTGAAAATACATTTATCAATATATTCATTTTGCAAATTCAATTGTGAAGACACGGGATGGAATTGGAAACAGATGTATGCATTCATAAAAGTAAACTGTAAAGAATAAAGCGCTTCATCCAACACACTGTTATATATAAAATACAAGTATTAACTTTATAATCATATAAAAAGCACTCAACTGAAATTTTGAAAAAATGTAAAAAAATAAAAATAAAAAAATAAAATAAAAAAAAAGCATGTAATACTTTGCAAGTATGCAGAGATCCTCAGAATTTGGTGACAAAAAAAGAACTCCAATAACAAATACTGAAAAATACAAACACGATAAAATTTTTTAAAAATTAAACCAAGGTGTGAATCTCTTCCGGGTAATATTTTTTATTTCATTTTTCCTATTTTATAAAGAGAAAGGAACAATTACTTGAAATGAAATGGAAAAGACATTAGATCTCAAAAGTTTATTTATGAAAAATGTTTTTCAGAGGCATTCAGGAGCAAGGCAGAGGATTTATGACATCTTCACTGGGCACATAATGGCCGATACCTGCAATGAAAAGAACACAATCAGCTTGTGCTGGTACAAGTTACTGTCAAAAATGTTATTTAAATGTCAATGCTTGTCTCCTAACAAAACTTTTTTCCTAAAATATTTCGCATGTCTGTTGTTTAGTGTTTTTTGTGTGTGTGTGTGTGTGTGTGTTTGTTTGTTTTATTGTATTGTTAAATGCTGTGTAATTTAAATTATTGAATGCATGTGTTAAAATGTAGAAATGTAAAATGTAGAAAACAATTTCATGTCACTATACAATGTATACAGCTGAGGAAACGGCCTGCAAATTAACCTTTCATACATCATATACTTTATGTTTTACATATTTTGCAAGCATGTACTATTTTTTAAACTATTAAAATGTAAACCTTTGAACATAAGGGGAACTCTGTGAGAATTATTATAAGGATATTTTATTATTTTATGGTGTACTCTCACCACTCCTCATCCATGTTGTTCTCCGCCTCCTCAAAGTTGCCTTGGTCCAGGTCCAGGTTCAGGTCCTGGTCTGTTTCAACTCCCGAGTCTCGTGGAGTCATAAAAAGACTAGAATCCAATGTAAGCAGGTATTAAACACTACATACTAAAATTTACTTCTACATGAAATATTAACAAACTTAAATGCTCATGTAATTATTTAGTTTATCATTATAAAGTTTATATTACTTTTAAATCAGGAGTGATACAACAGGAGTAAATAGCATACACTACCTAACAGAGCGGCATGTAAAAAACACAATCCTTTTCAGCCTCTTGTTGTGGAAAAAATAATTGAGGGACCACAGGTTGCCTTCTTCACCATACGGGTCAGAATCAAGGTCTGGATTATAGCTAGAATTATAACAGAATATTGTCATTAAGTAGTACATAATTATCGTGTACATCACATTTATTATAAAATGTGGAAAATAAATCAAGTGATCTATATTAATTATAATACCAGAACATGTATATTGTCTAAGTTTTGTATAAGAATTTGTACCTGTAAATGTCACACTCGTTCAAACTGATCTCAGTGTCAATGTCCTCCCAGAGCTTAGATTGCAAGTGACTGTATGCCTCCCCAGCAGCAGTAGACAAGCTACTGTTCACAGCATTAATCACCTAAAAGAGTGTATTTTTAGCTTTACATTCACTTAGTGGTATCATTAAACATAATCTAAACAGCTCTTTAGCTTGGTGCAGTTTTAACAATGCTTCTAAGTGTGAAAATTTGCCTACCCAGTTGACACTAGGCTCTCTACTAAATTCATGCCCTCGGGTGCGGCTGAAGTCATAGTCTGGCCTGAAGGACTCGTTAAGGGTAGCAATCAAGTAGAACAGAGTCTTCCTGCTGCACTTGTCAGAAAGTGGACCCTCTGCTTCATCACCACTTTGACTTTGACTCAGTCTAAAAGTACATAAACATGTGTTACAAATATAGAATCCACTGTCCACTTATAAATAACTTGTCCTCGGAACATTCATGCAGTTAATTAATCAAAAACATGGCAGCAGTGCAATGCAAAAATAAAAAATTTTAAAAAGTGCCAATACCAGGCAAGAGAAGTCTTTTTCACATCAAACATGAAAATGAACATTAAAATCTCTGTGACTCTCATTGTATCATGAAGATTTGGGCTGGTTTGAGTATTTCAGAAACTGCTATTCCCTTGGGATTTTCCACACACAATTTCTAGATGAATAGTTTCTGTGAGTTTCCCCACATGGTAGCCTCAGATTTCTGTTCTTGGCTGACACTTAAACTTGATGTGGTAGATGGGATACAAGAGCAAGAGACCACACAATTGAACGTCGTAAAGCCACAGTAAATCACGTTTGTAAACAGATAAGTTACTGTTGTAGAAGACAAATGCTATAAAAAGAAAATAAAACAAAGAAACGCAGCAAGCTAACAGACTTGATTTGTCTTTTTAAGGAAAAAATATGCATTGGTGTTTTCACTGAAAACCACAAGAGTGACTAAAAATGTAATAATTTATTGCTGCTGTTATTTGCTGCTTTTAGATTTAGCTTTTGTTTGCACCGTTTATTGAATCCATCACTGTCATGAGGGAGGTGATTGCGCAATCTGATGCTCGCAAGTCATGACAGAACAGATCATGTTATCAGAAGTTATCAAACACAATAGCACTTCACAAAACTATACCATTTTCACATGATGAGGATTATACAGTATTTGTTTACCATGCTGATGTTTCACCTTCATCTATTACACCAGTGTGTTTTCTTTTCATGTGCTCATGCTTCACTGTGGAACTTCCATGCAACACAAGCTCCACTTTGCATAATTTCCAGGTACGGTTTTCTTTGTTGCGTTTAATATAAAATGCTCCCATGCCTTGGATGACTTGGGACACACAATGTTTCCTGCTGGCAAGTGGCTGTGTTATCTTACCCTCATGCTACACAGTAATTTGAGCAGCCCAAGCATTTGTTGACAACAAATTTCTCTATCGATTATTATTGATTTTCTGGATTAGTTGTTGCAGCCCTACATGGCACAATTAAAGAAAGTGGTCTTGTCATATGAATCATGCGTTCTTTTACACATTATTTTACATTGGGTAAAGATAGCACCAAGCTCCACTAAGCAAAGAAGGCAATTAATAATAATTAGTCCTGGCATTTATTCACATGGCTGTTACTTTCACACAGACCACCTACCTAAACATTATTGCGGACCAAGAACGCCCCTTCATGGCAAAACTATTGCAGTTGCCTTTTTCAGCAGGAAAATGCTATAGTGTGAGAAAGATTGCAAAACTCTCCCAAGTGCTGATTTGGCCTCAATTTTCTCATGTCTCGATTATACCACTTATGTGAACCAGCTGGACAAACAAGCCAGCACTATAGAGGATCCATTTCCTTCTTACAGGGCTTGAAAAATGTGCCGCTGACATGGTGCCAAATACCACACCACACCTTCAGAAGCTTTGTGTGTCCATGACAAGTGTTTTTTATTGTTATGGTTGATCAGGGTGTATATATGTTTTATATATATATATATATATATATATATATATATATATATATATGTGTGTGTGTGTGTGTGTGTGTGTGTGTGTGTGTGTGTGTGTGTGTGTGGCCTTACATGCACAGGTTTCAAATAAGGGACAGCATTTCATGTACATACTTGTTAGGGCTGACTCCAGAAGACTGAGGAGGGGACAATGCTTCTAGCACATGAGGCAGTCCCTCCTGACAAAACTGCTTAAACATCTGCTTGTCTTCTCCTGCCATTTTACAGGAGTAGCTTTCAATTCTAGGAAAAGAAACAGCATCACAAACATAGCAGTCTGTTTGTTGTTTGTTCTTTTTAATGGCATGCCAGCATGAGCAGCTATTTTCAGCAGTATTATTGCAGTAGATGTTTACCAAGTTTCGACTGTGGCAAAATTTTGTATTTATAGTTATTCCTTTTAGTACTCCGTAAGTATTACAGTATTTTCCTAACTTATTTTTTTGCACAAAAAAAGTCAGTAGATATTAACAATAATAACAATATTTAAGAAGCGATTCCATGCTAGAGATGAGGCATGAATCAACATTAGATGCCCAGTCGTCATACTTGTCACATTCACATATGCCAATGTTCTACAATACAGGTCTCATTACTCTTGATCAACTGATAAACATAGATCCTGTTCAGTCTACTGACATGACAAAACAAACAAAAAACAACTTACCGCCCAATTATCTTGCAGTCTCCAGTCTCTATTGTTAGCTGAGAATTGATTGCTTCAAAACTTGAATTTTCTAAAAGCTTCATTGTAGGTTAGCTGTATTCTGACAAGAAAAAAACAAAAAACAAAACAAAACAAAACAGGACTTCAGCCTTACTAATTAACCTACAAAACTTTTCTATATTAGCAAACTGCAGCTATATGTACACCATATACCATATGATTCCAACATGTAATTGTCTGCTAAACTTTATTGCAACGTTTATCTGTCGCCTAAAACATGCGCCAAAGCACTCGAGTCTTTAATATAGATTAATATTACTGCACAAGTACACGTAAAGGTCTTTGTCGAGAGCTTATTGCACTTCGATGTCGGATGAATATATCTTCCTTCTCACTGTGAAATTTCCAGCACCTGCCATTAAAAGTGAAATAACGAGAAAAATTAGGCATCCCAGCTACTGACTCCGAGCTTAAGCAGAGGCGCAAGGCTTTTGCAAGCCTTTTCTTATGCGTCTCGTTTTTTTTTAGACGCAGACTTTCTTAATATTTTCGTCTATAATATTAACTTCCCAGCTAGCGACACTTTCCCAGGTCGGAAAGATGTTTATTTACATCCGGTAGAGCCGGAAGAAGGGAAATATGACTACTAGACTGACACCAACTGGACTGGAGCTTCAGTCTGCACATGGATTTAAAGAACCTTTGCAGAAGTCCAGGGTATCTGTTTGTGTCTATTTACCAAAGCCTGACTAGTTATATAATCTCCCCCTTGGTGTAAATGAGTCTGTGTGTGTAATGAGCTGGTGTCCCACTCTGGGTGAAATTTACTGCTTTACACATAGCGGTCCTACAACCCTGAGTGTAAGCTGTTAGTACAGTTTAATTAAATGGTGTTAGGGAGGTTTACTATCTAGCTCGAAGAACCAACACCATTCTTGCTGTCATCTGCTAACTCCTGTTCGATAGGTGGCGCGATGTTGAATGACGGCGCTGCTGCTCAGTGTTGTGGCCTTTTAAGCACTCCGGCAAAGGGGGCCAACTGTCACAGAGGTAACTTATGGTAAACTGTGAATCTCCCTCTAGTGGTGAAGCGTGGAAATCCAACTGAAGGAGAACGCTTTTCTACAAATGGTGTTTGTTGAGTACCACATGCAGGGGCGTAGATTACACGGGGGATGCGGGGGATATGTCCCCCTTACTTTTTTAGTGGAGAGTTGTGTTCACGACATTTTTAATTGAGGTTTTTTAATTGAGCAATGTATATAAATGCAGAGTGATTTAAAATTCAAAGAGACAAGATAGTCTTATACATGACGTTCACGTATCCATGGCAATCAGTCACTCACTTGTCACGTCATCATCACACGCCCTAGTAGTGTAGCTCGCGTCGCATCCGCGGTCCCGCGCTGTATCCACATTCGGTTGTGATGAGCTCAAAGCGATAAAAAACGCTTCACTCTTTTTTACAAAAAAGTCAAGCAGTGTAAGTTGGCATATGGTATCCGAATTGTGTTGCACAGTGTTTAGTAACTCTGCCTGTTGCTCTTGTTGAATAATTACCAAGTTTTGAAGAAATTTTAAGGAAAAATAGCTGCTTGGACAAACTTTCACTTTTTTCTGTGTATTTTCCTTAACTCTTTTATAGATGGGAAGGAACGTCGCAGAAACACTTTTGGCAGTTTTAAGTAGCTTTATATATTGAGATATATGTTAGCTTTAACACTGTAAAAAGCTACTACTTTTAAACAAACCAGCCAGGAAGCTTAAAAGAAGTGACACTAAATGTTTATTTCATCTCATTGTATAATTGATATAATTGACATGTTTCTCAGTTGAGTTCAATACATATTTTCTTTCAATAATTTGTTTCAAATGACTTGTTTTATTCTTGATACATGGACTGTAGAATAGAACAAAATGAAGATTATTTAAATGTCCAAGTGTCCATTACTGTGTGCCATGTACTGTGCATACACAAAATGCAATTTAAAATATGTAAACAATATACTCTTAATACCATTATAAGGACATCTTTGTACTTTATACTCAAAAAGGTACACATTACTACCGTAGAGTACTAATGTGTTCCTTAATTTACAACTATACATTTTTGGGGTAAATAAGGTACAAAGATGTCCTTTTAAGGGTACTGTCTCAATGGCAAGCTGTTGTATTTCTTTCTTTCTTTCTTTCTTTCTTTCTTTCTTTCTTTCTTTCTTTCTGTTTTATAATCATAAAGCATATAAAGCAAAAAAATTATGATTAAAAATAAAACCTGTCAATTACACAATGTTTAACTGAATTAACAGGTTAACATTCACAGTGAGACACACGAATTTCAACCAGTTCACACACCACGCCTTGTGTTTCTCACTATGAGATTAAATGGAGGACTTGCAGTGCTATATTGACTTAATCGACATACAAATGGAAGTTCAATGCTGAGTTCATAGCTGTCTCAAGTTATAAAGAGTTTGATGAAACCTAACAGCCAATCAGACATGAGGATTTTTTTCCCCCGGGTATTTTAAGTGATCGCACTGCCAGTACTTTTCTTACTAGGCAACATGGATGAGCAGAGTGGAAGTTGGAGGAGCAAGATAAGATCCATCCAGTAGAGAATCCCTTCATTTTTATTTTTAGCATATTGATTTTTACTAAAGCCAGTAGCACTACAGAGACGAGAATTAACAACCACTACATGGACATTACAAGGAAAAGTGTAGGAGAGTGGAGGTTAGGGTTGGTAATTAACATGTTGGTACTATGACTGGTAAAGGGAGAGAGGTAGCTGTTATGATGGAGCAGAGATAGGAAGATAGGTTGTGTGTTTAGGAGAACAAGTGGAACGGGAGAAAGGCCAGTAACTTGGAGGTGGGTCTAAACTGTTCTACCATGGTATGGATGGAAAGAGAAATGGTGTAGGGGTGATCCTGAGGGAAGTCTACAAGGTGAAGAGAGATTCCAAAATGTTGATGAACTTGAAGCTGGAAGTTGAAGGGGTGATACTAAATGTTATCAGTACATATGCTCCACATGTGGTTTGTGGGATGAGGAGAAGGAAAAGTTCTGGAGTGAGTTAGATAAAGTGGTGGAGAGTGTAGGCAAGAAAGCTTGGCGATTGGAGCAGACTTCAAGCAGACTTCATGTAGGTAAAGGGAACAGATGATGAGGTGATGGGTAGGTATGGCCTTAAGGAGAGGAATGTGAAAGGGCAGAATTAGGTGGTAGATTTTGCTAAAATGATAGAAATAGCAGTGGTAAATACATATTATAAAAAGAATCAGGAGCATAGGGTGACACATAAGAGTGGAGGAAGATGCACACAGGTGGACTATATTCTATGCAGAAGATGTAACCTGAAAGAGATTGGAGACTACAGTCTCCAATCTCTTTCAGGTTACATCTTCCACCTAATTCCACCTAATTCTGCCCTTAAGAAGGGATAAGAAGTGGTGAAGGTGGATGAATTTAAGTACCTGGGGACAAACAATGCAAAGTAATAAAGAGTGCATTAAAGAAGTGAAGATCAAGCTTAAAAAGAAAAGATCAGCTTAAAAAATGTTGAGGAGTGTGTAAACGACATTAGACTTTTGTTCAACTCAGATAAGACGTAAGTACTTTTATTAGGACCACATGCAGCTGGAAGTAAACTTTCCGATTACGTAGCATCTCAGGATGGTGTTTCTGTCTCAGTGTGTAAAGCAGTCAAAGACATTGGTGTGATTATTGACCCTAGTCTTTCCTTTGAGGCTCTTGTGAATAATATTGCCAAGATCGCCTTCTTTCACCTTAGAAATATTGCTAAAGCTAGAAATATGATGTTATAGGATGCAGAAAAACTAGTTCATGCTTTTGTTAGATTAGAGTGCTGCAATGCTTTACTGTCTGGGGGTTCAAATAAGTGCATAAATAAGCTTCAGTTAGTTCAGAATGCAGCAGCAAGAGTCCTTACTAGGTCTAGGAAATATGACCACATCACCCCTATTTGTTGGTACTCAAATAATGAAGACTACAGCGGGACTCTAGCAGATCTTTTTCTTATAAAGCCCCACAATTATGGAACAGCCTTCCAATTAGTGTTCAGGAATAAGACACAGTCTCAGTGTTCAAGTCAAGGATAAAAAACATTTATTTAGTCAAGCTTTTTATCAGTAGATTTTTTTTAGGTAAAGGAGCAGATCTGGAGGTAACATGAATATAGAGTGTTCGGTAAACTGAGATATTTGTATGCTGTCGTCCACTCACTCTCACACATTTACTCAGGTTTGTTGATGGTGGTGTGGTGGGTCGTCTTTTATACTAGAGATCCCTCATGTCTTATTACGTTCTGTTTCTCCCTTTCAGTAATGCTGCTATAGCGAGTTTTGCCGGAGTCCCCAACTGCACAGTGACATTAACTTTCATACAACAATTAAGGATACTTAATAATCCATATCCTTCTGTTCCTGTCACCCCTCTTCTCTCTCTCTCTGTCTCTCTCTCTCTCTCTCTCTCTCTCTCTCTCTCGCTCGCTCTCTCTTTCGCTCTCTCTCTCTCAGTCGAATTAAACATGCTCCTGAGGTTCCAATGACCAATGTTCCTGATCCTCTCCTTATATCTGCCCACTTCGTCCAGGCCTGCCTCTGGATGGTGTTCTTTTCGATTGGAGGCCACTCTATGCAACTGGGGATGTTTCTCAACAACGCCCTGGGGATCCATGAAATTACGGAGTAAGAACCGGAACTCTGAAGATTTGGATTTGTACAGTAGTTAATGTCAGCAGTCTGCTACATGACTCTGGACTACAGTTTGCATCTATCACCATCACTGCACACCTCAACATTGTTTATCTGTAATAAATTGACATTCGGTGCGACCCAGATGAGGATGGGTTCCCTCTTGAGTCTGGTTCCTCTCAAGGTTTCTTCCTTGGGCTATCTCAGGGAGTTTTAAATAAAAAAAGATTTTTAATAAAACATTATAAAAGATAAAGGTGTTTTATAACAAGCACTGTAGCAGTGGGGTGGGAGAACCTAAGAAGGTTGAAAACAAGTCATGTTGTACATGGCTACCCCAAGGTCACATGTAGTCAACGGAGGTGTGATCAGAGAGTTGTCCATAGAGATCACGAGATCTTTATGTGGAGATAAATTACCTGGAATGAACAACATTTCAGTTTTCCTGGGATTCAGTGTTAGCTGATAAACTGCCATTCACAATAAGATATCTGCCAGACAAGTTGAGATTTCAGCAGAAACATGAGAGTCCATGAATAGGAAGAAGATAATTATTTGTTCCTCTGTCCAACGGTTATGACTACTGACCACCAGCAGTATGTGGACCACTGACAATTATATCCATATGTGGACCTTCCCCAAATTGTTGCCACAGAGCTGGAGGCAGTATTATAGTTTGTAAAGACCAACAGCAACCTCTAAAATCACATCAGTGTGTGTTCTTGCTGAGGTTGCTAAAAGGATTTGGCATAAATATTATTTAAGACCCTGCTGATTGTTCTGATTGCACTAAAGAGAGTGTTCTGCCTGGCTGTACCAGACTGTAGTTTGGTAAATTGGCTTGGGATCTCAGACTCAGAAAAAGAAAACTGTCCCAAAGATTTTCAGTTAGTGATTCTGATTTCCTCCCCCTCTATCCATGCAAGAGATTCTCAGGACTCTCGACATTAACTGAATTGCCTTTTTTTCTAATTTACACATTCGCTTTCACTTTACTCAAAGTACAAAAGCAGAAATATAAAAGATGAGTATGTTTGTGCTTTTTGCGACAAGGGTACACTAGGTAGTACCTAATAGTGACAATGATGTAGTATTTGCTATAAACAGCTTTATGTAAGTCACTTATTTTTCTAATTATTTCCGTTATGTACTTTTTTCTAAATGTTCACCTGGGTGTATAATGTTTTGACACTGTTTTTTTATGACAAATATAACTACCAGGGCACATTTTGTTCCCAAAAGATGCCTTAGCTATCAAAATAACTCACTCACTCATATGTCACTCATATCTATATTTTGAATCAAAATATGTATCAAGATTTCCTGTCAGTTGCCCACCTTCTTCAGCTGGTACCAGCCTAATATAGAGGTCATCCAAAAAAAAAAAAAAAAACCAGAAACTCATTAGCTAGTTTGTGCTGTATGGCCCCTGTGAGTGGTTGTTTAATAGAAATGACTGCACACATACAGTATGGCTAAATTTAAAAAGTATATTTTAAAGAATTTTTGTTGTAATTTGCACATAAAGTGAGTATGAATATGCTCAATGAGATTAACAAATGCTTCATAAAAGAATTGTATGTATTGCTTGTATATTAATTCCAATCATTTGTAAGTAGGACACTAGTACATGCTCAATCACAATTAGCATAATGTCACCCATGAATTACAGCTAACATTGATATACAGGTAGACGTGGATGAAGTACACAAACAATGTACTTGAGTTAAAGTAGAGACAGTAGGTAAAATATTACTTAAAACAATTATAAAATTGCTACAAAAGATTTAGCCTTAAAATGTACTTAAGTATACAAAGTATTATGGTTTATTATGGCATTAATTTCGTATTATACTTTTTGTCACAAGACTCTTGCTTAATTAACTCAGTTTATATGAAAAGACTCAAATGTTACTCTTAGCACACTAATCTATTAATAGATATTAATGAGTCAAACACTAATTGATATCTATTAAAATTATCATGAGCCCAAAACCCTCTTTTCAACTACTATACAAATAAAACCAAGGGCGTTGTGGTGAGTTAAAATCATGAGATTCTTCCATCATTTATTACTTTCAAAATGTTCTGTTTGCTGTTGAACTGATGCTGAATTGTATGTTCATGCTAAGTAGAGCACCGACCACACAGTCGCAATCAAAACATGTTCAAAACAGAGTGCATGCTTTAACCTGAATAGTGTCTTGCTGCATGTTTGACCAGTTAATTTTTTTATCCACTAATAAATAATAAGGAACAACTGATTTTGCAAAATGTAGTTATGTAAAAAGTAAGCTATTTGACTTTTGAAATGTAGCAAATGTCTCCTATAATGAAAAAACTACAGTAAAGTACAGATACCTGTACTTTCATAGAAAATAACAAGCATAATCCTAGATTTTTATTCAGCATGGTAGCAAAATTAACAGGAAATAAAAGCACCGCGCTAACATGCACACCATCAATAGGTAGTAATGATTTCATGAACTTTTTTAATAATACCTCAGGCAAGAAATCCAAACATTTAATATAAATTCAAATTATTTCACAAGTAACCCTGTAGACAGCAGCGTAATTATAACAGACAATCAACTACAAAGCTTCACTCCTATTCATGAGAATGACTTAATTTCATTAATTTCCTCATCAAAATCATCAACCTGCATTCTCGATCCCTTGCCTAGAAGTTTCTTTTAACAGATAACTCCAGAGGTAATTTAACCTGTTTTAAAAATAATAAACTCTTCCATTAGCACTGGTTATGTACCTAAATCCTTCAAACTGGCAGTTATCCACCCCCTTATTAAGAAACCTGACCTTGACCCATGTCAGTTGTCCAACTACAGACCAATATCAAATCTCCCCTTTATATCCAAAATTTTAGAAAAGGTTGTAGCACAGCAGTTATGCTCACACCTACTTATGAATAAAAATTTTTAAATGTATCAGTCAGGATTTCAGCCTCATCATAGCACAGAGACGGCGCTAGTTAAGGTGGTAAATGACCTGGTTTTGGCCTCTGATCGGGGTTTTGTCTCCTTACTTGTTTTGCTCGACCTTAGTGCAGCTTTTGACACCAATGATCACACTATACTACTTGCTAGACTTGAGAACGTTGTTGGAATAAAGGGAACAGCTCTCTCTTGGCTCAGGTCTTATTTGACTGATCGCTATCAGTTTGTTGATGTAAATGGTGAGTTCTCCACACTCTATGAGGTAAAGTTTGGTGTTCCTCAAGGATCTGTCTTAGGCCCACTGCTTTTCTCTTTATATATGCTGCCTCTTGGTGAAATTATTCATAAACATGGGATTCGCTTCCATTGCTATGCTGATGACACACAGCTGTATATTTCAGCAAAGCCAGATGAGAGATCAGCTTAACAATGTTGAGAAGTGTGTAAAGGACATTAGACAGTGGATGCTTAATAACTTTCTTCTGCTCAACTCAGATAAGACGGAAGTACTTTTACTAGGACCACATGCAGCTAGAAGTAAACTTTCCGATTACATAGCATCTCTGGATGGTGTTTCTGTTTCAGCATGTACGGCTGTCAAAGACCTTGGTGTGATTATTGACCCGAGTCTTTCCTTTGAGTCTCACGTGAATAATATCACCAGGATCTCCTTCTTTCACCTTAGAAATATTGCTAAAATTAGAAATATGATGTCGTTACAGGATGCAGAAAAACTAGTTCATGCTTTTGTTACTTCTAGATTAGACTACTGTAACGCTTTACTGTCTGGGTGTGCGAGTAAGTGCATAAATAAGCTTCAGTTAGTCCAGAATGCAGCAGCAAGAGTCCTCACTAGATCTAGGAAATATGACCACATCACCCCTGTTTTAATCAGTCTACACTGGCTCCCAATCAAATCTCGCATTGATTATAAAATATTACTACTGACGATAAAGCACTTAACGGTCTCGCACCACAGTATCTGAGTGAACTTCTGTACCAGTATGATCCTCCACGCCTATTTAGATCAAAAGGTGCTGGCTATCTGTTGGTTCCTCAAATAATGAAGACTACAGCAGGGGGCAGATCTTTCTCTTATAAAGCCCCACAGTTATGGAACAGCCTTCCAACCAGTGTTTGGGACTCAGACACAGTCTCAGTGTTCAAGTCGAGGTTGAAAACTTATTTATTTAGTCAAGCCTTTTATCAGTAGATTTCTTTTAGGTAAAGGCTCAGATCTGGAGGGAGCATGGATATAGAGTGTTTGGTGAACTGGTATATTTGTATGCTGTCGTCCATTCACACGTTCACTCGGGTTTGTTGACGGTGGTGTGGTGGGTCGTCTCTTATCCCAGAGATCCCTCATATCTGTGTTACCTTCTGGTTCTCCCTTTTAGTTATGCTGCCATAGCGAGTCTTGCCGGAGTCCAAACTGCACAGTGACATTAACTTTCATACACCAATAGGGACACTTAATAATCCATATCCTTCTCTTCCTGTCACCCTCTCTCTCTCTCTCTCTCTCTCTCTCTCTCTCTCTCTCTCTCTCTCTCGGTCGAGTTAAACATGCTCCTGAGGCTCCAGTGACCACTGTTCCTGCCCCTCTCCCCTCCGTGGATCTTTACACTTCTGTGCAGCTTGGGATGGTCTCTCATCAACACCTTGGGTGGTTCCATGTAATTCCGGAGTAGAACGGGTGCTTTGAGGATGGATTGGACTGTAGTTAATGTCAACAGTCAGCTACACTGACTCAGGAATACAGTTCGCCTCCTGATCATCATCACTGTACCCCGCAACATTGTATATCTGCTTCAAATGGACATTTGGTGCAACCCAGATGAGGATGGGTTCCCTCTTGAGTCTGGTTCCTCTCAAGGTTTCTTCCTTATGACATCTCGGGGAGTTTTTCCTTCCACAGTTGCTCATCAGGGACAAACATACTTACAAAGAACATATTTGCGTTTAATCACCACATTATCTGTGTAAAGCTGCTTTGAGACAATGTTCATTGTTAAAAGCGCTATACAAATAAAAATGAATTGAATTGAATTGAATAGATACGTGAAAAAGCTACTTTAATACAGTAATGAATTACATTTACTTTGTTACTGCCCTCCACTGTATCATTACAATTTAGGGGAATGAGGATTTTAAGATGTCAGCACAACAGAGATTATATTTTAAAAAGTACATGCAAAAATAAAGTACTAAAATACAGTAAAAAAGATTTTTAACTATTTATTTGTATGAGGCATCCAGCGTAAAACATGTGCCAAATCAAACGTGCGGAGGATCCGCTGTGGCGACCCCTAACGGGCGAAGCCGAAAGAAAGTTTATTTGTATGATACAGCTGCAAATAAGTATTTGAACACCTGAGAAAGTCAATGTAATTATTTGGTTCAGTAGCCTTTGTTTGCCATTACAGAGGTCAAATGTTTCCTGTAGTTTTTCACCAGGTTTGCACAGACTGCAGGAGGGATTTTGCCCCACTCCTCCACACAGATCTTCTCTAGATCAGTCAGGTTTCTGGCCTGTCGCTGAGAAACACTGAGTTTGAGCTCCCTCCAAAGATTCTCTATTGGGTTTAGGTCTGGAGACTGGCTAGGCCATGCCAGAACCTTGATATGCTTCTTACAAAGCCACTCCTTGGTTATCCTGGCTGTGTGCTTCGGGTCATTGTCATGTTGGAAGACCCAGCCTCGACCCATCTTCAATGCTCCAACTGAGGGAAGGAGGTTGTCCGTGTGCAGAAAAACACCCCCAAAGCATGATGCTACCACCCCCATGCTTCACAGTAGGGATGGTGTTCTTGGGATGGTACTCATCATTCTTCTTCCTCCAAACACGTTTAGTGGAATTATGACCCAAAAGTTCTGTTTTGGTCTCATCTGACCACATGACTTTCTCCCATGACTCCTCTGGATCATCCAAATGGTCATTGGCAAACTTAAAACGTGCCTGGACATGTGCAGGTTTAAGCAGGGGAACCTTCCATGCCATGCATGATTTCAAACCATGACATCTTAGTGTATTACCAACAGTAACCTTGGAAACGGTGGTCCCAGCTCTTTTCAGGTCATTGACCAGCTCCTCCTGTGTAGTTCTGGGCTGATTTCTCACCTTCCTTAGGATCATTGAGACCCCACGAGGTGAGATCTTGCATGGAGCCCCAGTCCGAGGGAGATTGACAGTCATATTTAGCTTCTTCCATTTTCTAATGATTGCTCCAACAGTGGACCTTTTTTCACCAAGCTGCTTGGCAATTTCCCTGTAGCCCTTTCCAGCCTTGTGGAGGTGTAAAATTTTGTCTCTAGTGTCTTTGGACAGCTCTTTGGTCTTGGCCATGTTAGTAGTTGGATTCTTACTGATTGTATGGGGTGGACAGGTGTCTTTATGCAGCTAACAACCTCAAACAGGTGCATCTAATTTGGGATAATAAATGTAGTGGAGGTGGACATTTTAGGCAGACTAACAGGTCTTTGAGGGTCAGAATTCTAGCTGATAGACAGGTGTTCAAATACTTATTTGCATCTTTATCATACAAATAAATAGTTTAAAAATCATATATTGTGATTTCTGGATTTTTTTTTTTGATTATGTCTCTCACAGTGGACATGCACCTACGATGACAATTTCAGACCCCTCCATGATTTCTAAGTGGGAGAACTTGCAAAATAGCAGAGTGTTCAAATACTTATTTTCCTCACTGTATCAGCACACCTAGGTGGTAAATGCTTAAATATTTCTCCCTGATTAAACAAAAAATCCAGTGTATGGCTTTTATCCAGTGTATGGCAGTGTATGGCTAATCTGTCTTACATTATGTGCCTGTGCATTTTTGATGCTTTACTGCAACTGGTGTGGGAGAAATTGCTGGCATTACCGCTGTCATTTGAAAACCTTGTTTTTGTACAATGGGTCAGAGTCTATAGCCCTAATGCTAAGCAAGACAAGAATGTGTAGTAGTTGATCGAATCTGTGCTTCAGCTACAGGCTTAGAGAACCACTATCTTTAAAAAAACAGGAATAGGACATGATGGCCCACTTCTATCTTCTATCTAACTGGTGAGCAATGTGTCTATATAGGTTTATTGTTTTATTATGCAAAATTATTTATCTGTATCTTTCCTGCCACTTGCATATCTGCTTTATTTTTATTTTTTTGCATGTATGAAATACCCACCTGGACAGAATCCCACAGTCTGCCTATGCTTCATAGCCAAAATCACTACCAACTGGGCTGTGACTACAAAAGATCTGTGGATCCTGATGACCATGTTTCATGGTTAATCTCAAGTCCTATCTCTTAGAGCTCTATGATGGAGACACAATTCAAAATGTTTGACTTGTTCTCCGGGCCGACTATTTGAATCATGTATAAACCACAGAATTTCCTGGACCATGTGCAATGCTGTCAGAAGCAAGCCACCAGTGCCAGGAGGAAAGTAATTAAATATCAGTGTATGTCAGATCATAACCCTTTAGCAGTTCACATTTGGCAGATTGGAATTGAATGGGGCTGCTTTAACTATATGTGTTGTATATGTAATGGCAAGCCATCTGTATGCCTGAGGAATTTCAGGGTGTTTGTTGTCAGCTGGCACTGGGCCTGTACATTTGTGGCTGATGGGTAGATTATACATCAGATAAAATAAGCATATAGCTGGTCCATATCCTCAGTTTGCAGAGGAAGTTAGCTTAAACCACTCTGGCCTTTCCTAGCTGACTTCCCCATCAGCAAGTTATTTCAGTCCACAGAACTGCAGCACACTCAGTGTTTTTGTCTTCATAGCACCACTCTGACTTAACTCAAGACTGTTCACAATAGAAACAAATACTGACATCTGTATGATTTCATCTGATAATCTAATTAGATAATTGCATAAATAAGCAGGTGTAAAGGTGTTTTCTGATAAAGTGGCCAGTAAGTGTTTATATGTTTCATTATGGTAATGTATCAAACCTAAATCTATTATGCATTGTACAGAAACAGTGATAAAACTGACTCCAAATTATATTAGTCAACATATCCCATATATTTATTTTGCAATTAATTCACTGTAAAATACTGACAATCTCACAATGACAGTAAAGTTATGTTAAAGATCCACCCATTTTTCTAACTGTAGTAATCACTGAATCCTGATCGGAACTGTGGTGGACACCGTGGCTATCCCTGAAACTCTGAATGAGAGGCAGAAATACAGAGTGGTTGAGATTCCAGTGTACCATACAAACAAACAAACAAACATTCCCTATTAGGACAAAAAGTTGCTAATCCACCTGAAACCCACTGACCGAGAGAAAGTGTAATTTTAAGAAGATTGAATTCAGGAGCTGTGACATGGCAACAGTCCTGAAAGGCAACAATTACACTAAAATGACCAAAAAAATAAAAGTTGCATCAATGAACAGCTTTATAATGTCACAGAAAAAGTAATTATAGAAAATATTTTAATAAAGCCATCACAAAGCTGCAATTAATCTGAAAATGTATATGCCAAAACTGATCATCCAATTTGCAAACCTAGGTTATAAGTGTCATCTTGAGGTCAAGTTTTAACTAACAATAGTACAGAGACAAGGTATTCTGTTTGAAAAAAGGTACTTAAATCCACAAATGAGTAGAAAAAATATTTTGAAAGCTAAAACAGTCCCTGAGAACCTTTACAAACATTAAGAAAATTAAGGACTGAAAAGGGGAACACAATTTATAATTTTGAAAGGGAATGATTCAAACTGAAGCCAAATATATAGCAAAATATATGCAACAAGATATAGTGGGTTTGAAATGTCCAAAACTTCAAAACAAATCTATAGCATCCGTTTCTAGATTCAAGACACTGGTTTAAACTCACAAGTGTGTCGTTAAAAGAATATAATACACCATCAATAAACATTTAGGAAATCCAATTTCAAACAGGAAATTAATTCACATAAATGAGAGCACTGATTAAGATACCGCTTGCATTCCATCAGCTTTCCCTTGTCCAAGGCATACACAGTATACAAATAAACACTTTCTGCATTAATGTTACATTATTTGCTGCAAGTTCCATGTACTAAAAAAAAGAATTCACATACCATACACAAGATATAAATGTACAGTGTGATCAAATTTTTTTTTGTATATAACTACATAAATAATTTCTTTGAGATCTTTATAACAGACTTTAATATTGAAGTAAATTTTATGCAGAACATATGCAGAAATTTAAAATGTTTAGTCAAAATAACAAAACTAAAAAGGGTAAACAACATAAAAAAAAAATCTAAAACATACTTTGAACAATGTTTAAAATATATATTTTTTTGTTGTAAAAGGCAAAGAAAAGCCTTAGCCCAATAAGTCATGATTTTTTTTTTTACATGATCATTTACTGACAGTTCAGTGAATGAGAAGCAGTCTTCCACAAGGTCACGATTAGCTGTCAATCATCTCAGAAAGCTCCAACAATAGGTCATCCTCGCCTTTGCCTGGGTCCAGTTCAATCTCATCCTCCAGCCTGTCATCAGTAAATTCATCCAGAAGGTCCTCAAAATCATCCACTGTGGAGGAGTTTTCTGCAGGAGCACTGCCACGTGCAGAAGCTAAGCTCGCTCGACGTGGCCGAGTTTGGGTTGGAGTCTTAATGACAGGGCTACAAAATAAATAAATCCAGGTTAATTTACAAAATATTTTTCTGCAATTATAAAAAGTAAACACACACACGTGACAGATGGCATCACAAAAGCCATTTATAGAAAGCATCAGAGGGTTGCCATCCTTACAGGCTTGATTACCCTTTTCCACATTCTGGTGTTTGATGTGAGCATTAAGTAAAACTCAAACTGTATCTCCATGAATGTATGCGTTGTGCTGCTGCCACATGATTAGTAAACTGCATGATATGGTGAACAGGTATTTTTCATAAATTGTATTGCTCAAGAACACCAAAAAGCTTTATATGCTAAAGTATTTGTCATTTTTCTATTGTTTTCCCAAAAGATAAATTCTGACATAATGCTTCATCTTCAAGGGGACATTTTACCTAATTATAAAACCTATGAATGATTAAAAATTAGCTTGATGCAAGAGCTTGTTTCCTCTTTGTTTTGCGATTTTTTTGTCTATGTTAAAAACTACTGGCTAGAAATTAACTTTGTTTTTTGTGTCTTTTAAATGTAAAACTCAAGAGATGTGCGTGCACATGTGTTCCTACGAAAGTGGTCAATGGGTGTATTTTATTACTGTTTATTATCAAAAATAAATATATTACAATTAACTAAAATAAAATGCCAGATTAATGGCTTCATTCCCTATAGAACCTTGAATAAAAACATTTAGAGGCCTAAAAATCCCATACAGAAAAAGAAAGGGGAAAAAACAAACAACAAATACCTTTTTGGAACTGAAGGGGGATCAGGTGGGCCCTGCTCAGCAGGAGATGATGCCTGATGTACCCTGGCTTCCACTTCTAGTGGTGTGCAGGATGGTGCAGACAACTATGGGACACACAAACAAATATTAAAGAACACTTTAGTTAATTTAACTCTGAATTAAATGTAAACATTACTGTATTACTGTCCAATGCTTCACCTGAGTCTGCTTGAATTTCTTCTCAGCAGCAGGATCAGGGACAGCATTGAGAGGTTTCACTGCAGCAACAGCAGAACCATGGATGCCTGCAGTTTTCCTTTTCTGGCCAGGTTTCACCGGAGGAGTTGGCCTCATCACTGATGGTTTAACATTCAGTTTGGGTCTCACTTATAAAAAAAAAATAAAATAAAATAAATAAAAAATAAACCAGAAAAGAGTCAGTTTCACATACCTGCAAAAGGTACATCTTTTATTTTATATATATATATATATATATATATATATATATATATATATATATATATATATATATATATATATATATATATATATATAAAATATATAAAATATTATATATCCCCCAGTTAAAACAATATTTAATTGTACCTTTTAAGTCAGCTGATTTGCTGTGGGGCACCTTGGTAATTCCTTGAGTGTTCTCCCAGTGTGGCTCCTGTGATTGTGAAGAATCTGCCATCTCTGACACTTGCACAGGAGGTGCCATTGAAGCAGATGATTTCGTAGGGCTTATATTCAGAGCGTTCTCCATGTTCTGCAACTCTGGAGACTTCCTCTGAAGTGCTACAGAAGGAGCAGGAGAGGTCTGCTGACTGATTGCTTCCTGTAGGGATGAATTTGCCTGGATGCTTATTCCTTGTCTGATGACTGCAGGAGTCTTCTTTTCACAAAGTTCTGGGATTGGTTTCTGGGCAGCTTGAGCTGGCTCGGCAGAAGATGCAGCCTGCTCCTGCTGCTTCCGAAGTTTTTTCTCTCGCATAATCTCTTCAAAGCTCTTTACCGTTACATCCTGAATGGAGGTTTCGCTCTTTCCATTTGTTACAGAGGACTGCATTTAAAAGAGGACACATTTTAGAATTGGATTTAATGCAAAATAATGATGTTTGAAAATGATAACTAGACAACTAGGCCTTGCCTCGTTGGGGCAGTCCACCACCTTTTCCTTCTCCGAATCCTGTAATTGTTGAGATCTAGCAGCTGTTTAAAATAAAATTGTATAAATATCAAATAAATGATCAATTCTCAATTTCCATAGGCCATTCAACAAATTACAAAACAAGGGGGAAAAGAGAGTGTAAAAAAAAAAAAAAAACCATTTTATAAACAAATACTTACACCCAGTCTTGCCAATGCAAAGAATTCGTCTTTTTGGGACTGAATCACTTGAGCTTGGTGCATCATTTGTGGTGTCCTGGGTCTTTGCTTGCATTCTGGCAGCTTTTTCTTTACGAATCTCTTCAAGTGTCTTTACTCTTATCTCTGCTGCTTGCTGTTTGTTCACTCCAGTAATTGAAGAACCCTCAGTTTTCTCAGTACTAGCAGTACCTTGCTGAGGCACCACCTTGGTCTCCTGGAGTTTCTTCTTTTCATGCAGGATTTCTGAGAAAGTCTTTACATTGTGCCCACTGACAGGCTTATTTACCTTTTTGGTGGAAGGTAATGTATTTGTGAGGGCCTCTGCGACAACGTCCACACCTTTGTTCTGCATCTGAGATTTAGAAGCTTTCTCTAGACGAATCTCCTCAAGAGTTTTGATCCGAATCTCACTGGAACCCTTTGGCTCACTGTTTGGTGTCTTAGGTGCACTACCATCAGATGTAATTCCAAGTCGTTCACGAACTGATCTTACAACTAAAACTGTGGATATAAAGAGGTTTTTAACATCAGAATACAATTGCACTGGCAATATACAACATGGACTCTAAGAGGAAACATTTACCTTTCTCAGGAGGCATACTGATTTTATCCTCAGTGGAATCAACAAATTCACCAAGGCGTTTAGCAAGGGAGCCTTTCAGCTGTAGACCACCTTCAACAACCATTTCTAAACAAAACAAAACATTTATAAACTTGTAAAATTCCTCTAAAAATGTTATGTTCTTTTATTTTACATGTGGTGTGCATAGCATTGTGAAATACAGCTCTCAACATACCTTCATCAGATTTTTTTCCAAGCCTGTCAGTAATTTTTCTTTTTCTGGATTTCCCCAAAGCAGGATCTGAAACAGACAACGGTAGAAATTAATTGTTGAGTAAACTGTGGATTTTAAGGTTATTCTATGATAAACAGAATGTATATTTTATAATTTCTACACACCATTATGCTGCCTTAACATCCACGTCTACTCATATTACCTGACCCAGCAATAGACGAGATGAATCACTCAGAAATGCAACCAAAACTGCAATTTTTTTCTTACTCTAAAAAGGAACTTGCACCAATTGACTAACTTTTTAAACATGTTTTACTGTCTTTTTATTTTGTTTCCTCTGTAAGAACATCAACAGATGTTAGAAGAAACCATGCTTGCCTCCCTCAGAACACAACTTGAATAGTAAAGCACAGTAAAGTGGTAAAAAAAATAAATAATCCACAGCAGCTAGAAAACAGTCAGATTTCAGGATAGTACAGAAGAAATCCTACTCCTGGATAATGGCATAATGGCACACTGGAGTATAAATGTATAAAAAAGCAGCTCATTGTGTTAGTCCTCACAGTTCAACGTCAACATGTTTACGAAAGCGGTTGCGGGATTTATCGGGGAAACTAGCAGATGATACGGTGCAGAAAACCATAAGAACGTTTTTCAACCAGAAGCCGTGGGTGGATAAAACCATCCGCGATGCTCCGAGATCCACCCTCAGCCTCAGCACTGGAGCGCCCCAGGGTTGTGTCCTGAGCCCCCTGTTCTACTTACTGTACACATGACTGTGTGGCCACTTCCAACTCCACCACCAAGTTTGCTGACTACACTGTTGTGGTGGGCATGATCTCCAACAATGACGAGACGACCAACCTACATGAGGTTTAAATCCTGTAGAGATGGTGCCAGGAGAACAACCTGCTTCTGAACATCAGCAAGACTAAGGAGTTGATAGTGGACTTCAGCACAAAGCCGGAGCGGTCACACCAACCTCTAAACATCAACGGGACCCCAGTGGAGAGAGTGGACAGTCTCCGGTACCTAGGTGTTCAAACCACACAGAACCTGTCTTGGTCCTGCCACACCAACAACCCGGTGAAGAAGGCCCGGCAGTGTCTGTACCATCTTAAGGGTAAACTTCCCTCTCGAGTGCTAAAGACTTTACACCACTTCCTGGTTCGAGAACAGCACCATGCAGGACAGGCGAGTCCTCCAGAGGGCGGTGCGTTCAGCTGAACGTACCATCCACACTGAGCTCCCTAACCTGCATGACATCTACAGCACACGGTGCCCGACCAGAGCCAGGAAGATTGTGAAAGACCTCAGCCATCCCAACAATGGACCCTTTTCGTTGTAACTTTCAGGAAAACGCTTCCGCTCCCTGAAAGCAGACACAGAGGGAATGAGGAGGAGCTTCTTCCCACAGGCCATTCTGAGTTTGAACCAGGAAACACCCAGGATCTAAAAACTGGCCCACTATCTGCATCGTCACACTTTTTCTGCATATTTTTTTTCTTTTCGCACTACGACACTTTAACTCTGAACATGCACAGCACAGTGCACTTTATACCACGCCATACTGCACAAGGTCACTTTAAGAACAATCACATCAACCACCTTAAATTTTTTACTGTTTACTGTCATAAGCATCCTTATATATATATATATATATATATATATATATATATATATATATATATATATATATATATATATATTCTTTTTTTCCTTGGTTTATTTTTCTCCCCATCCTATTTCCCACATGCCAGACCGTCGTAAAAAGCATTTCACTGCATGTCGTACTCTGTATGCATGTGACAAATAATGTCAATAATTTGATGTGGACTTATATTTTCTCTAGTCTCACTGTAGATTCTCAGTATCAAATGTACAAAACCACAAGATATTTCCCAGAAAAGCTACAGGTGCAACACATGGTAGTTCCATAAAGTTACCCCAGTATACAAACAAAAAAAAATCTTTTTTTTTCTTTAACTAGTCTTTGTGTCTCAAACTAAATATAGTGTACACGTTTGAATATTAGGAAATCACAATGGTAAAATGTCCTATTAAATACATGTAGATGTACAAAAGTTCCCATAGCATACCAATTGTATTGACTACTCCCATCTGTGAAACAGATTGAATTATTTCCTTCTCTGTGCCAGATCCATTGCTACCCCGTTTTGAGGCAAAACAATCCGACCCTTGCACAAAAGGATGACCTGAAGATAAAAAGAGAAATACATAAAAACACAATGTATTTGCACCATTATATGCAACAGAGAATACAAATGTATATATATTTGACATAGAATTGTACCTGCTCTATTTAGACTGGCCTTTAGAGCTTTCCCCAGCCTAATCTCCTCAAGTGTTTTGATACCAAAATTCAGTGAGTCATCTGTACAAAAATTACAGAAAAATGTAAATACCTTTTAAAATTTAAATAAAAGAACATCGTCTGAACAACAATAAGAAGGAAGATATGTCTAAGATATATTACCTCTTTCAAAGCTGAGCAGTTTCTTTGGAGAGACACCAGAAGCTTCCTCTCCCTCTTCGGAAAACTGATCTACTAATGGGAACACAGAACATTTAGGATTCTAAAACAAAATCTGCCCAGCACTGAGGTGAATAAGAATCACCATCTTACCATCTTCATCATCCTCATCATCCACGGGATTAATGACTACTGGTGGGTGTGTGGGACTGGGGACACTCTCTTGAGTCTCCACCTTAATGACCCCTCTGAGCTGTGGGTTAGTTGTGCTAGAAACGTTAGCAGGAGGAGATGAAGCATGGTCGACCTGTGGCATTTCTTCTTCTCTTTCCTTTCGGATTACAGGCCCTGTGCGGTAAATGATCATGAAGGAATTAACTTTTTTGCACTTTAAAAAAAAAAAAAAAAAAAAAAAAGAACACTTAATTGATGTCTAGTATTATTTTTTATTTATTTATTACTATTTTTTTTTTACCTTTGTCTGGGGCAACAAAAAGGCCATCAATAAAACGTGGCTTCTCATGGTGAAAAGCACAATGAGACTTTTGGCATCCACCAGGCTGATTTTCCCAGTAACAAGGTATTTCTTTGCGATTTTTCTGAGAAAGACAGTATAGTATATAGTTAGCTAGTAATCACAAGACTGTCTTTTAGACAACAAAGTACATAAAAAAATTCTATTTCCTTTAGGTTACAGATTTATAGAAATTACAGCCTTTTTTAATTTTAAATGAAGCTGCAGATTCATTGGACTATACATATTATTGGGCTGAATACTAGGGCTGCAACAACTAATTGAGAAAATCGATAATGAAAATTGTCGTCACTGAATGCCGTTAACAATTGTGGTTTTCGGCGAAAGAATATGAAACTGTACACCAATGCATACACCCCCCACCCCCCCATTTTAAAATCAAACCCGTTTCTCTGCTTCATTCTCTTTTTATATAGCATTTGTATCTGTTTATAAACATGATTTACTGCAGCTTTACAATACATTCAAATGGTTGTTTGCAATGTTTGTATCTTTAATTTATGCATATATAATTTCAATATTCTACAAAATGAAATTTATTATATATTCTAGATGCTTATCTTTGCAACTGTACAAAATGTCAATTTTAAAACAAAAATTGGCAAAATAGTGTTGCATCACATTTTATATTGATTTGTTTAAAGCATGGTTGTCATCTGCAAAATACAATACAAATGTTGATTTACACCAATTGCTTCACCTTTTATACTCAAATGTGTTTGTTTATTTTTTTTAAAGAAAAACAACCCAGCATGAATGATTTTGTTCAAAGGAGAAATGCCCCCTGCACGCCTCAACAAGCAGCCACTAAGCTTTAAAATGTCAAAATTAAAGATAGTTCGACTTACTATGTGGCCTTCGCATTTTTCAATATACACTTATACATATACCCTGAATTAGGGTTTTATACAGTTATAATAAGAAAAACATCCCTCCAATTTATCGATTATCAAAATTATCATTAGTTGTAGCCCTACGGAAATACAGTAATCCCCCGCTAATAATCCATCGCGGAATTGCATTTGCCACAAGTAATTTGTTTATCTGATTTTCCCGGTCTCTTGCAGACAGCACGATGAACCAAAAAAACGTATAGGGAATTTTTTTTCATGGAGTTTTATGCTGAAATAATGAAATTATAGGTAATTAAAAATGAAGTATAATGTTAATACAGTGCAGTATAATGAAGTATAATGTTAATATACATAAAATAGCATTTTGGGGTAGGGTCCGTTTATCGTGGTTTTTTTTTTATCATGGGCGGTTTAGGAACGTAACCACCATGATAAACTAGGGATTACTGTTCCCTAACGATATACAATGGTATCTCGTACCTGTAGAATAAACTCATAGCTGCTGGTGCTAGAAAATTTATTTTAGTCTGCATGTTTACCTAGAGAGGTTCAAGCAATGTCCACCTCACCTTTATTTCCATGTGACGGTATTTACAAATGTTGCGAAAGCACCGGTTCTCCTGCCAGAGACCACAGACGGTCTCATTACCCATGGCAGCCTCGCAGTGTCGAAAAGGGCAAGCATCTCCCTTCAAAGAAAGCAAGAACACAATAGGAAAATCAGGACAAATTGATTAAAAATGTAAAAGAAAGTCCATGTCCCAAACAGGGCAGAGGCTTATGCAAAGAAGCAATTGTTTATGATGATCTTTCTTTGTTTTTCAAACAATCTATATTACCTTACTGCAAGTTGAATAATAGTAGAAATAGCAATCATCTCCCTTATTGCTCATGCTGGCTGGGGTCCAGGAATATTCTTGCTGGTCAGGAACTCTTCAAGTGCCGCTACAAAACTCACTAGTCAAGGTGCAAAAAGAATTTTACGTTTAATTTCAAATGTATAGCGAGTTCAATGATACTCAGTGTCCCAAAGCAAAAGTTGTTTAAGGGGAGATTAAAAGGGAGGTGGTAACTTGGTTAAGGCACCGGACTTTGGAGCCGAAGGTCATGAGTTTAATGCCCACCACAAATGGGCCTTGAACAGGACCCTTAATGCTCAACTGCTCAGTTGCAAGTCACTTTGGATAAGAGCATCTTCCAAACATCATATGTAAATTTTACTACCTAGGAAATAATTCTGGTCAACTTACCTGCTGTGGGTAAGACGTCTACCAGGTGTACGTCTTTTGGGTCGTCTCCAAGCTGTAATTGTCCTGAAGGAACACTTGACCGATGAGTTAAGAGTGAATGGGATGAGAGAGGCTTTCGTCACTGAGAAACTTGCTCATCTTAGATTGCTTTGTAACAAATAAATGGTGATGCAAAGTCCATTTCTATTCTTTGAAAAAGAAGAAAAAAAAAAAAAAAAAAAAAAATAAAATGCTGTGTGAGGGGACAAAAATCTTCCAGCTAAATGTTGGAGGCGACAGCCAGGGAAGCAGGAATGAAAATCTTGTGCATGTGTGTGTAGGGGGAACAAAAAGATGAGGATCTTCTATTTCTTCACGCCCATTGTGGCAATTTCAAGATTGGTAAGGAGATTTAAAAAATTAGTTAAAAAAATAAATAAAAAAAAATTGTGTGTGGGGATTTAAAAAACAACAAAAAAGCCAATCTTCATAGAAGATTTCTCCATTTGTGGCCTTTATCCAAATCCAGTTATCGCCAGGGCTGTAGAAGAAATTCCTGTATAACCTTTAAAAAGAAACAAAAAAACACTCCCACGTACTTCATAAAGTGGGTATATGGGTGAGAAGTTACTCAGTTATTTGACGATACATTCAAGCACTATGATCACAAAGCAATTGCACATTCAGAGTAAACTTTTCAGAACCTGAAACAAACATTGCACACCAACATGTATCAGCATGAGAGTCAGTCTAGAGTCCAATTAATGTGATATTGAACAGGGATCATGTTTTAAAATTAGTTTTTTTCATATGAGCCGTTTCCCAACTTGAGTTCCTCTCTTGTTCTATTGCAAAATGATTTGCTTTTAAAACCATAATCCCTCTGTCATCTGGTTGAAATATTATCATACCATGAAATGCGGATGAAACCAAACGACGTGGTCGATTTCTCATGATTGAAGTATCGTGAATTTCTCTCAGAGATTAACAATGTGATTATGGATTTAATAGCTAGTTAACTAAGGATACACTGGGTTTAATTTATTATGGAAATGAGTAATTCAATATGGAAAATGCTATAGCATTACACTTGCGATATATAGTATGAAAAGCAACATACAATGCTAAACTGCTAAAAAGCTAAAGAGCAAACAAAGCACAACATGGCCGAGTTTGCTTCGCTGAAAACCAACTACTAAATATCAGTTTGTATTTACTAACAATTTAAAATCCATATAACTAACAGAAGGGTAATATGTGACTTGATTTGTAGGAATGTTATCACGATTTGGGTGAGATTTACATAACGTGAGCTAACGATCCTTCACTCGATATAAGACATTATACACCGACACTACCGCCAACTTCATTGTCTATGTCCATAAATACACAACTTAACACAAATAAAAATGTAGAAATTACCACCTTCTATGGATCTGACTTGTTACAACCTGTTATCGTTACCGCATCTTTTGGTCCAAGACTGTCCGGCCTGGGTTATACACACAAAATGGCACCGCACAAGGGAGGGAGGAAATAGCAGCCACAACAAGACCCGCCCACTTGTGCTGCGTTCGATGCGAATTTACAGCTCGGAAATTCTTTCCCTCTGACCTTCAAAACGACGGAACACGCGCGTGCTCAACATGGAATTTCAACACGGGTGGGGAGGAAGCCCCGCCTTTTGTAGCAAGTGACGTAACAGAAAAGCACACCGTTTGCGTCGTAAAGACTTTGTACATGTCACGTGAACATTACATATGTATAGAGTAAAATTCGTTCTTCTTTGATGTTTTCATTCTTATGTTCATATATCAAATAGTTCATATAGACCCTTGCGAGGCCTGTTCCGAAGGGAACCCGTCTTGTATTACCCTGGTCACTGTACTGTAAATCAGTTTCAATTTTCAGTGTTAGCAATCTTCTATAGCCTAGGCCAGGGATAGGCAAACTTTTTGACTCACGTGCCACAATGGGTTCTAAAATTTGACAGAGGGGCCGGGTCATATACACACACACACACACACACACACACACACACACACACACACATATATATATATATATATATATATATATATATATATATATATATATATATATATATATATATACAGTACAGACCAAAAGTTTTCTTTATTTTCATGACTATGAAAATTGTAGAGTCACACTGAAGGCATCAAAACTATGAATTAACACATGTAGAATTATTATATATATATATATATATATATATATATATATATATATATATATATATATATATATATATATATAAAATTACATGAATAACTATGAATAACAGCCAATAATATAAATACAGTAAACAAAAAGTAATGAATAGTGCAATAAGTAGAATACTTAATAATGATAGCGTGATGATAGTATAGAGCAGAGGTGGCCAACCCGCGGCTCGTGAGCCGAATGCGACTCTTTGGCTGGTTTCATGCGGCTCTTACGTTCATATCGAAGTTTGTGTTTGTGTTTTTTTGAATGTGCGTGTTCGCTTCACTTGAGTTCAATACGGTATTTTTAAGACTTAAACGATCTTGCCCCTACTGGGAAACTTTGCGGTATATTCATCTCACGCGCATGCGCATTTGACGAAAATACCGTATTGAACTCAAGCGAAGTGAACACGCACATAAAAAACCACACAAACAAAGTCTGTGTTTTCTACCCTGAAACACGTGAAATCAAAGCATCGATCTGTTCTGACTGACACCCATGTGAAAGAATTGCTTCGAGTGGCAACATTGGAATACGAGGCAGATTTGAAGGGGATTGTTCAAGGCAAGGAATGCCAAAAGTCCCACTAAGTAACATGTATAGTAAAAGAAAAACGCTATTGTAAATTATTATATTTTTGTTTGTGGACTTGGTTAAACTAAGAGTCTGTGTGTGTGAGACAGTGCACACAATATTCATTGTTGAAAATGACTGGCCTGTGGTCTTAAAACTGTAGGAGTCAATGTCTGTCAATATGTTGGTGTGTGACATTTACAATATATCTGGCTGAGCAGAGCTGATATGGAACATCATTTTCAGAATACAGACAATATCTATAAAATAAATAGTGTGTAGTGAATAGTACAATAATATAACATCATAACAATAGCAAATTGTATAATAATAACATTAATAATAATAATAATAATAATAATAATAATAATAATAACTTAATGGACTACAGAAAAGAGAACTATGTAAAAATGCTGTTTGCGGACTACAGCTCAGCGATTAACACCATAATTCCCTCCACACTTACCATGTTGGAGGTTTTGGGACCCTGGACTTTTACAAGCCTGTTCAAGGAAGCGCTTCAGTATGGTTTCATGCCGAGGAAGTGTACTACAGAGTGCTCTTCCTCGGCATGAATCCATACTGCTGCTCACAGATGGTCACCTCTTCTCTCAGCCTGGCTTCCACTACTCTTTCCCATGGTGTGACTGATCACCTTTATTACAAACCTGAGTGAATGTGTGAGGGTGAAGGGAAGAAAGCATACAAATTTTCATAGTCACAGAACACTCTATATTAATGATCGCTTCATATCTACAGCTATACCTATGAAAAATCTAGTAATAAAAGTCTTGACTAAATAAATGTTTTTAGCCTCGACTTGAACACTGTTCGAGTCCCGAACACTAATTGGAAGGCTGTTCCATAAGTGTGAGCCTTTATAAGAGAAATATCTGCCCCCTGCTGTAGTCTTCATTATTTTAGGTGCCAACAAATAGCCTGCACCTTTTGATCTAAGAAGGTGTGGGGGATCATAATGTTACAGAAGTTTACTCATACTGCGGTGCAAGACTGTTAAGTACGTTATACAAGAGTAGTAGTATTTTATATGGAAAACAGTGTAGACTGATGCAAAGTGGGGTGATGTGGTCATATTTTCTAGCTCTAGTAAGGACTCTTGCTGCTGCATTCGAGACTAAATGGAGCTTATTTATGCACTTGCTCGAACACCCCGACAGTAAAGCATTACAGTAGTCTAATCTCGATGTAACAAAAGAGAATCCAGAAATACTACATAATCAAAGTTTTAAAAGAAGTTTACTTCTAGCTGCATTTGGTCCTTGTAAAGGTACTTCCATCTTATCCGAGTTGAGCAGAAGGAAGTTATCAAGCATCTACTGTCTAATGTCCTTTACACACTCCTCAACATTTTTAAGCTAATCTCTCTCATTTGGCTTTGCTGAAATATACAATTGTGTATCATCAGCATAGCAATGTAAGGGAATACCATGTCCCCTTTCAGGAACTCGAGCTGCATTGAAATGCTTTGGGAATGCGCCCGAGTGTTCACGCTCTGAAATAATGTGTGTAATTAGTCAAAAATTGGATGCTGGCCGACACATATAAAACATACATGGAGTGAGCTTCTGTTTATCACAAAGTGCTCTGTGTGTTGTGTTGTCTGTCAAATCATCAAAAAAGAAAAGAAAACAAAACAAAAGCAAGCAAGAAAGTCACACACTTTCCAACTGTGCGCTCCTCTTTGCCCCCGCTATATTACAGGGGGGATATGCACAGCTTGTTTGTCGCCTGCTTGGGAGCGGAGCACGCTAAGTCGGTTCTCGAGGGAGCCGACTGCATTCATTGTGCTCGCATGTCTTTGCACTCACTCTGCTCCTGCTGGGCACTCTTTGAGAAAGGTGCCCTAACTCCTCATGGTTCTGGCCCCGCTTTTGCTGAGGCAGGGGGTCGTGCCAGCTCTTGGGGTTTGCAGATGGACCATGTAGAGCATTCCGAGACGGCCTTTTCCTATCTCCAACCTCACCTGCTCGGTCCAGCACTTGCTCACAGGCCTCGAAAGCATGATTTTCGGCGGATTCTTCCCCTTGCGATGAGCGCATGCAACTCTCTTTCCCAACCAAGGTGTCCAGGTCATGGGTTAAGCCATTTTCAGCCCGCCCCTTTACCCCCAGTTTGACTGTGTATTCTCACATCATTGGGCGGAAAGAACATGGGTACGAAGCGATGCCACGGGTTGAAGACAAGCTTGCCAGCTATCTCTCTCCAGGGATTGCCTCCTCTCTAGAGACCCCGACACTACCCATGAAGCCCCTACGTAATACGTCGGCACTCTTGGGTAAAGCTTATGCTTCAGCAGGTCAAGCTGCTGCGTCTTTGCACACCATGGCGGTGCAACAGGCATATCAGGCTGACCTGCTGCATGAGTTGGATGTAGAAGGTGCCCCAGGCAGCCATTTTGATGAGCTCTGCCGCACGGTGGATCTGGCTCTCAGAGCCACTAAAGAGACCACTAGGGCTATTGGCTGGTCTCTGGTTTCCACAGAAAGGCACCTGTGGCTCACTCAGACAGAGACAGAACCATACTGTTGGACACCCCACTTTTACATTCCCTTGAGGATGGATCTTTTTCCCAGCTCGGGGGTGCAATATTTCAACTCTGTCTGGAGTTATGGAGGCTGTGGCCCCTGAGGATTAGGGTCCATCGAGGTGGTAGAGACCATTCTCCACTCCAGAGCTCCCTTTAAGAGGAGGTTGTATGCCTCCAGGTGGCGTCTGTTCTGCTCATGGTGTGACCACCACCAGCTGGATCCAGTCCACTGCCCGGTTGGCTCAGTGCTGGGTTTCCTTCAGTTCGCCAAGGGGTTGGCTCCGTCCACCCTGAAAGTCTACGCTTCTGGTATTTTGGCTTATCACGGCCCCTTAGCCGGGCAATCTCTGGACAGAGACCCTCTGGTAATGCGATTTCTTCATGGCACCCGGAGGTTGAGGCCCCTGGTATGACCTAGAGTGCTTGGGTGGGACCTCGCTGTCATTTTGGGGGCTCTCTCTGAGCCCCCCATTTAAGCCTCTAGCCGAGGCATCTTGAAGGAACCTTACCTTCAAGACTGCATTCTTGTTGGCCATCTGCTCTATCAAAAGCGTAGGGGACTTGCAGGCCCTTTCTGTGGCCCCCTCCTTCCTGGAGTTTACCCCACCTATGGCTAGTGCCTTCCTGTATGGGTTACATTTACATTTATTTGTGTTTTCACTCAGAGGCAGCATATATAAAGAGAAAAGCAGTGGGCCTAAGACAGACCCTTGTGGAACACCAAACATTACCTCAGAGATTGTGGGTCTATTTTGATATTGGCCTATAGTTGGACAGCTGACAAGGGTCAAGGTCAGGTTTCTTAATTAGGGGGTTGATAACTGCCAGTGTGAATGATTTTGGTACATAAACCTGTGCTGATGAAAGAGTTTATTCATTTTAGAACAGGTTAAATTACTTCCAGAATAATCTGTTTCAAGAAACTTGTAGGACAGGGATCTTGAACACAAGTTGATGATTTTGATGAGGAACTAAATTAAATAAATTAATTCTCTTGAATAGGAGTAAATCTTTGTAATTGTCTGTTATAATTACAGTGCTATTGACAGGGTTATTTATAAAATTGTTTGGATTTATGTTAATCATCTGGATTTTTTTATTTATTTATTTTAAATATAATATTTTATTTATTTATTTATTTAAAAAGTTTATAAAATCATTCATGAACCTATTGATGGTTTGCATGTTAGTGCAGTGCTTTTATTTCCTGTCAATTTTGCTACCGTAATAAATAAAAATCTAGGATTATGTTTGTTGTTTTCTATGAGGGTAGAGAAATATGCTGATCTAGCAGTGCTAAGAGCTTTTCTACAACTCAGGAGGCTCTCCTTCCATACTTTTTGAAATACTGTCAAATTGGTTTGATGCCATTTATGTTCCAATTTCTGAGTGGTCTGTTATAAGGTGCGCGTATGATCATTAAACCACGGTGCAATTTTTTTTTCCCTGATCATTTTTGGTTTTAAGGGGAGCTACATCATCCAAAGCAGGGGTCACCAACCTTTGAGAGCTACTTCTTGGGTACTGATTAATATGTAGGGCTACCAGTTTGATACACAAAGTCAAAATAACACACAAGTTCTGAAAAAAAAATTTGCTCAATTTACCTTTAATTATATGTTATTATTAATAATTAATTATATTTATCTATATCTAGTCATCTATATTTTAATATTGTCATTTTCAAATTCACACCAATGTAAGTGTGATTTAAAAACGAGTAGCAACAAAAATAATTGGATGCAGCTTACTGGTAAGTGGCGCTATGGTGAGCTATTTTTAGAAAAGGGCGACTCATGTGGTCCTTGCAGGCAACCTGGTGCCTGTGGGCAACCTGGTGCCTGTGGGCACCATGTTTGTGACCCCTGATCTAGAGTGTAATGAAACATTGATTCTAGACATTCAGTGGCCCAGTCGAGCTCGAGGGTCAGACAGAGATCTGATTAATGTTGGCAAGTCCAGAAAATTATTAATAAAACTCGCTGCCGTAGTTGATGTAAATGTATGCTTAACACAGTAACGTGGCAAAGTACTTATGCTATGACTGAGGCAGATGTTAAAAGAGATAAGGTAATTATCACTAAAATCTGTGATCTGAAATAGCTTCAAACTGTGAAATTATGAATATATTTTTTTATATGGAATCCAAATGTCAATATTAAATCAAGAGTGTGTCCACCACTATGAGTGAGTCCTATAACATTCTGATTAATTCCTACTGAATCTAGAATGGACACAACTGCTGTTTTTAAGGAGTCTTCCTGATTATCAAAATGAATATTAAAGTCACCAACAATAATGCTTTGTCTAAAGAAGTAGCTAGATTTGTAATGAAACCTGCAGATTCTATGAGAAAATCAGAGTAGGGCTTACGATTGATGCTTTGTCTAAAGAAGTAGCTAGATTTGTAATGAAATCTGCAAATTCTATGAGAAAATCAGAGTAGGACTTACAGTTATCTCAGTTATATAGCTGAGCAATTGAGGGTTAAGTGACCTGAAGCACAATGAAAGCTAAATGGTAAAGTTAAACCAGAAAAGCATTTTCAATAGGTGACAAGACTTTTTTTTATTGTAAATGAAATTATTTTACATTAGTGGTGTCTCCACAATTTTTAAAACCAATAATTTAAAAAAGCTAAAAATATATATGACAAGTAAATATACATTTTAAGTAAATGGAGATTTTTGTACTCCATGTAGATCACAATCCACAAATATCAGCTGATAAATACAAACATTTAAATTTGATCTATTAAGACTGCAGCTCTCTCGTTTAGGTGCATTTTTAACAGGAAACCTGGACTAATCAAAACGGGTTTTATTTACATAAAAGCACCGGAGGAACATAATTCACAACGCGAAAGCATAGAAAGCAGTACCAGGAGGAGTAGGGTAATCCGGGATGCGATTCGGAAGGGAAGCGCAGCCATGAAGAGATTGAGGAGTCCGAAACGAACAGGTATGTAGCGGGATTGCGCATACGCAATGATAATATCACCATGAGCCGATACATGCGTACATGAACCTACAATAACAGACGGGGAGTGTGGGTGAATGAGGGGTTTAGACTGGAGCTGGTGATGAGCGGATGAATGAGCCTCAGGTGTGCTCAATGAAGCTGAGAGCTTGGGAGCACATGGAGGCAATGACAGCTGCCGAAGGGGGCGTGGCAGGTGGATTCCTGACACCACCCCCCAAAAGGGGCAGCACTGGACGCTCCGAACCCACCGCTCGCCCGTTGGGCCAGAGAACTCAGAGAAGGGCCCCTCCATCCATCCAGGGCCGAAGGGGACCCGGTAGGTGCCGCCACGGAACCGGGGAAAACAGGGCAGGACCCGAGGCGGAGAAACCACCCCTGCGGAAAGCCATAATGGAGCAAAGCCCTCGGCAAAGACTGGAGGTGGAGAGACGCCCACCACGGAGGCCTGGAGCGGAACGAAGCTCTCAGCGGAGACAGGAGGCGAAGAGACGTCCACCACGGAGCCCCAGAGCGGAGCGACACCCTCGGTGGAGACCGGGGCACGAGCAACCACCACCACGGAGACCCGGAACCGAGCAAAGGACGAGACGTCACCGTCGGATGAGTTCAAAAGCGAAACATCGCCAGGAGAGGAGCTCTGAGATGTGGCGTCGCCCGGAGAGGCGCTCTGAGACTTGGCTTTGCCCGGAGAGGAGCTCTGAGATGTGGCGTCTCCCGGAGAGGAGTTCTAAGATGTGGCGTGGCCCGGAGAAGAGCTCTGTGACGCAGCTTCGCCTTCAGGGGAACTCTGTGATGTGGCTTCGCCTTCTGGGGAACTCTGTGATGCGGCTTCGCCTTCAGGGGAACTCTGTGACATGGCTTCACCTTCAGGGAGACTGTGGGGCGAGCCGTCGCCTTCTCTTTCGCAGCCAGGCGGCAGTTTGACGTCCCTTTCGCGGCCAGGCGGCGGTTCGACGTCCCTTTCGCAGCCCTGGGGCTGAGTGCTCTGTGGAGCTCTGGAGCGAAGCGGAGCTCTCCTGGCGGTCCTGGAGCGGAGCTGAGCTCTCCTGGAGGTCCTGGAGTGGAGCTGTGCTCTCAGGGACACACTGGAGCGGAGCTGTGCTCTCGGGGACACACTGGAGCGGAGAGGTGCTCTCGGGGACACACTGGCGCGAAGAGGTGCTCTTGGGGACACACTGGAGTGGAGAGGTGCTCTAAGGGACACACTGGAGCGGAGCTCCGCGCTCTCGGAGGTGGGAGAGAGATAGTGGAGATCCACTGTGACCATCCCAAGTGCCCTTGTGAGGAGCCGGACAAAATGGGCGCAAGAGCCGAACTCACCTCCAGTCGCGCTCCAGAACTCACTAGCCAGAGTGAGAGATCCCCCAGACAGTAGAGAAATGTGGAGCGCAATCTTTGCTCTTTCCATTTGGTAGAAGGACGAATTTGACTCCACGTATCCACCAACGCTCCGTAAAAATCCGCCCCACTCTGCCGTTTTGCCGGAGAAGTGAGCAGGGAATTCTGTGACGTCATCAAGGGGGCGTGGCGCTGCCGAGCATGATCCGCGTAAAACGGCCTTCATAGACGTGGAGCAAATCCTCCCTCTGAGGTTCAAATCGCGCCGGGACCACAGCGGTAATCCGATCATGTCCTTTTTTTCTCTCTTTTCTTTTTGTCCTTCCTTCTTTTCTGTCCTTATATTCCTTTTCAGGGGTCCATTATTCTGTTATGCAGCAAACGGAGGCGGAAGCCAAAGTGCAAACAAAACCGGTTTTATTTACAAAAAAGGCAGAGCCAACACAAATACCTGCTTTAACAGGAATAATCTGGTGGTGCGCTCTGAGAGTGCGGCCCACAGAGTCCTTGACTGGCGATAGGCAGTCAGTGGAAATAATCCACTAGTGCGCTTGGAAAAGCGCAGCGCTGGGCTGGAACGGAGGAACGTAATCCACAACGCAAAAGCATAGAAAGCAGTAGGTACAGGTACGTAGCAGGAACGCACATACGCGATAATAATATCGCCATGAGGCGATACATGTGTGAACATGAACCTAAAATAACGGACGGGGAGTGTGGGTGAATGAGGTGTTTAGACTGGAGCTGGTGATTAGTGGATGAATGAGCCTCAGGTGTGCCCAATGAAGCTGAGAGCTTGGGAGCACACAGAGGCAATGACAGCCACCGAAAGGGGCGTGGCAGGTGGATTCCTGACACCCCCCTCCCCAAAGGGGCGGCATTGGACGCCCCAAACCCACAGCACACCCGGTGGGCCAGGGCACTCAAAGGAGGGCCCCTCCATCCGTCCAGGGCTGAAGGGGACCTGGTAGGCGCCGCCACAGAACCGGGGAAAGCAGGGCAGGACCCGAGGCAGAGAGACCACCCCTGCGGCGAGCCACAACGGAGCAAAGCCCTCGGGAGGCGGAGAGATGCCCACCACGGACACCTGGAGCGGAGCAACGCCCTCAGCTGAGACTGGAGGCAGAGGGACGTCCAGCTTGAAGACGAACAGGTACGTAGCAGAAATGCACATACGCAATGATAATATTGCCATGACGCGATACATGCGTGAACATGAACCTTCAATAACGGACGGGGAGTGTGGGTGAATGAGGGGTTTAGACTGGAGCTGGTGATTAGCGGATGAATGAGCCTCAGGTGTGCCCAATGAAGCTGAGAGCTTGGGAGCACACAGAGGCAATGACAGCCACCGAAGGGGGCGTGGCAGGTGGATTCCTGACACCCCCCTCCCCAAAGGGGCGGCATTGGACGCCCCAAACCCACAGCACGCCCGGTGGGCCAGGGCACTCAGAGTAGGGCCCCTCCATCCGTCCAGGGCTGAAGGGGACCTGGTAGGCGCCGCCACGGAACCGGGAAAGCAGGGCAGGACCTGAGGCAGAGAGACCACCCCTGCGGAGAGCCAGAACGGAGCAAAGCCCTCGGGAGGCGTAGAGAGATGCCCACCACGGACACCTGGAGCGGAGGGACGCCCTCAGCAGAGACTGGAGGCAGAGGGATGTCCACCTCGAAGACCCAGAACTGAACAAAGCCCACCGCGGAGGACCGGAACAGAGAGGTGTTCCCGAGGAGATTGGAAACGGATTAACGCCCTCAGCGGAGACTGTAGGCGATGTCCGCGGCGGAGGTCTGGAGCTGAGAGACAGCCACCACGGAGACCTGGAATGGAGCGACGTCCTTGGCGATGACCGGAGGTTGGAAGGAGCCAACAACAAAGGCCGGAGGCGGGGAAACGCTTCCGGCGAAGGACAGGAACCTAGCATCACCCGCAGCGGAGTCCAGAGGCCGAGTGACATCCACGGCGGAAAGCAGAGGCCGAGCGACGCCCTTGGTGGTGTTCAGGGGTAGAGTAATGCCCACCATGGAGGGCTGGAGTGGAGTGACGCCCACCAGGGAGGGCTGGAGCAGAGCAAAGTCACTCACAGAGACCTGAAACGGGGTGACGCCCTCAGCGGCTGAGCAACTTCCTCGGCAGTGGACTGAAGCTGAGTGGCGTCCACCACGGGGAACTGGAACAGAGCCTCTTCCTCCATGGAGACCTGGACTGGAAGACCTCCTGGATGGAGACCGGAGACAGAGCGATGCCCCTGATGGAGTCCCGAGGATGAGCCACGCCTTCAGCCGAGTCCTGAGGCCAGACGACGCCCTCAATGGAGTTCAGAGGCTGAGCGATGACCTCGGCGGGGTTCATTGGCATGAGATCGCCTTCCGGGGAGCTCAGGGGCAAGACATCGCCTTGGGAGGAGCTCGGGAGCAAGACGTCGCCTTGGGAGGAGCTCAGGAGCGAGACGTCGAATTGGGAGGAGCTCGCAGGCCTTATGTCACTTTCAGGAAAGCTCATATGCCGGACGTTGTCTGCAGAGGAGCTTGGGTCTGTGGGGTTGCCTTCACCCACTGCTTCCTCCTCAGAGAGGTCCAGCCGTGCGGTGGTACCTCCACCAAGACCCGGGCTGGTGTCCTTGCTCTCTGAGGGCCTTGGGACCGCCAGGTCGCCCTTACATGCTCCTGGAGGCTTGATGTCACCTCCAGCGTGACTTACGGATGAGTCGTTGCCCTCAGATGAGCTCAGGGCGAGACGTCACCGTCGGATGAGTTCAAGAGCGAAACGTCGCCCGGAGAGGAGCCCTGAAACGCGGCGTCGCCCGGAGAGGAGGTCTGAGATTTGGCTTCGCCCGGAGAGGAGCTTTGACATGTGGCTTTGCCCGGGGAGGAGTCCTGAGACGTTGCATCGCCCGGAGAAGAGCTCTGTGACACGGCTTCGCTTTCAGGTGAACTCTGTGATGTGGCTTTGCCTTCAGGGGAACTCTGTGATGCGGCAGAGCAGACTCTTTCTGCTGAGGAGACTAAGGTCTTTTGGAGTGCAGGGAGCGCAACTGAATTCCTATTTTGACTCTGTGGTGGCATAATATTCTATGGTGTGGTCTGCTGGGGCAGCAGCATCTCTACTGCAGACAGGACAGGAAGTGGGAGAAAAGAGGATGGTAGCAAAACTATCATCATTGCTGAAGAACGTCTCTCACCCCCTGTATGAAACCGTTTCATCGTTGAGCAGCTCCTTTAGTGACAGACTGTTACATCCTAAGTGTCTGAAGGAGCGTTACAGAAGGTCTTTTCTCCCTGCTGCTATTAGACTTTACAATCAGAGCTGCTCCCAGTAAACCATTCACCAAAATACACACTTTTATTACAGTTTAACTGTGTAATAATACTACCTGGTGCAATATTACCTGCAATACGTGCGATATTACCTGCAATACTTGCAATACCACCTGTGTGCAATATTCCCTTCAATACCTGCAATACGTACTTTTTTCTTATTTGTATTCATACATTGTGTTGTGTATATACTGTGTACTATAGTATGTGTCTATTCTTTTATATATTTGCATTTATTTTTGTCTTTGCTGCTTTAACAAAGAAATTTCCCCACTGTGGGATGAATAAAGGTATATCTTATCTTATCTTATCTTATCTTATCTTATCTTATCTTAACTTATCTTAACTTATCTTATCTTATCTTATCTTATCTTATATTCCCACAAGATCTGAATGAAGCCATTGAACAAAATATTGAAGCTGCAAGAACTGCAGTAGAGAAGTGTAGAAATAAGTTTGAAATCAAGCTGTAGCATGATTTAGACAAGACTGGTGCATAATGATGTGGTGCATGATGATATATATATATATATATATATATATATATATATATATATATATATATATATATATATATATATACAGTGAGGAAAATAAGTATTTGAACACCCTGCTATTTTGCAAGTTCTCCCACTTAGAAATCATGGAGGGGTCTGAAATTGTCATAGTAGGTGCATGTCCACTGTGAGAGACATAATCTAAAAAAAAATCCAGAAATCACAATATATGATTTTTAAACTATTTATTTGTATGATACAGCTGCAAATAAGTATTTGAACACCTGTCTATCAGGTAGAATTTTGACCCTCAAAGACCTGTTAGTCTGCCTTTAAAATGACCACCTACACTACATTTATTATCCTAAATTAGATGCACTTGTTTGAGGTCGTTAGCTGCATAAAGACACCTGTCCACCCCATACAATCAGTAAGAATCCAACTACTAACATGGCCAATACCAAAGAGCTGTCCAAAGACACTAGAGACAAAATTGTACACCTCCACAAGGCTGGAAAGGGCTACAGGGAAATTGCCAAGCAGCTTGGTGAAAAAAGGTCCACTGTTGGAGCAATCATTAGAAAATGGAAGAAGCTAAACATGATTGTCAATCTCCCTCGGACTGGGGCTCCATGCAAGATCTCACCTCGTGGGGTCTCAATGATCCTAAGGAAGGTGAAAAATCAGCCCAGAACTACACAGGAGGAGCTGGTCAATGACCTGAAAAGAGCTGGGACCACCGCTTCAAGGTTACTGTTGGTAATACACTAAGACGTCATGGTTTGAAATCATGCATGGCACGGAAGGTTCCCCTGCTTAAACCAGCTTGTCTTAAGTTTGCCAATGACCATTTGGATGATCCAGAGGAGTCATGGGAGAAAGTCATGTGGTCAGATGAGACCAAAATAGAACTTTTGGGTCATAATTCCACTAAACGTGTTTGGAGAAGAAGAATGATGAGTACCATCCCAAGAACACCATCCCTACTGTGAAGCATGGGGTTGGTAGCATCATGCTTTGGGGGTGTTTTTCTGCACATGGGACAGGGCGACTGCACTGTATTAAGGAGAGGATGACCGGGGCCATGTATTGCGAGATTTTGGGAAACAACCTCCTTCCCTCAGTTAGAGCATTGAAGATGGGTCGAGGCTGGGTCTTCCAACATGACAATGACCAAGCACACAGCCAGGATAACCAAGGAGTGGGTCTGTAAGAAGCATATCAAGGTTCTGGTGTGGCCTAGTCAGTCTCCAGACCTAAACCCAATAGAGAATCTTTGAGGGAGCTCAAACTCCGTGTTTCTCAGCGACAGGCCAGAAACCTGACTGATCTAGAGAAGATCTGTGTGGAGGAGTGGGCCAAAATCCCTCCTGCAGTGTGTGCAAACCTGGTGAAAAACTACAGGAAATGTTTAACCTCTGTAATTACAAACAAAGGCTACTGTACCAAATATTAATATTGACTTTCTCAGGTGTTCAAATACTTATTTGCAGCTGTATCATACAAATAAATAGTTAAAAATCATACATTGTGATTTCTGGATATTTTATTTTAGATTATGTCTCTCACAGTGGACATGCACCTACGATGACAATTTCAGACCCTCCATGATTTCTAAGTGGGAGAACTTGCAAAATAGCAGGGTGTTCAAATACTTATTTTCCTCACTGTATATATATATATATATATATATATATATATATATATATATATATATATATATATATATATATACAGTGCCCTCCACAATTATTGGCACCCTGTTTAAGATGTGGTCGTGGACTTCTAAAAATTCTCCTTTTTTAAAACAACATAGAACCCAAATGCAAAAAAGAAAAATCCAACCTTTCATTTAAGTACATAACTTTGGTGGTAAAAAATCATACATTTAGAAAAAAAAACTTGAAATCATGTGTCCCACAATTATTGGCACCCCTAACAATTCCTCTGAAAATTTTAATTGTTTTTATATATATATTTTCTGTAGTTGCTAAGGTTGGTCAGGGTATCTAGGGACTTTTAATTAGTAATTCATGATTTCCTGTTTCCTGGGGTATAAATATGACGTGACACAGAGGCCTAATTCTCTTACCCATTTGTCAACATGGCAAAGACAAGAGAACACACCATTCAAGTAAGGCAGATGTGTGTCGACCTTCATAAGTCAGGCAATGGCTACAAGAAAATAGCCACCGCCTTAACTTGCCGGTATCTACAGTCAGAGGAATCATTAAGAAGTTTAAAACAACTGGAACAGTGACAAACAAGGCTGGAAGAGGTCCCAAGTTTATCTTGCCACAACGCACAGTGAGGAGGATGGTAAGAGAAGTAAAAAAATTTCCCAAGCTCACCGTCACAGAATTGCATCAAAGAGTGGCATCTTGGGGTCACAGAGTCTCCAAAACAACCATCAGACGCCTCTACATGCCAACAAGCTGTTTGGGAGGCATGCAAGGAAAAAGCCTTTTCTCACTAACACTCACAAACGTAAACGTCTGGAGTTTGCTAATCGGTACTGGGACTTCAACTGTGGTGATGCTGTGGGCCTGTTTCTCTTCCAAAGGCCCTGGGAACCTTGTTAGGGTGCATGGCATTATGAACGCTTTGAAGTACCAGGATATTTTAAATAAAACCTGATGGCCTCTGCCAGAAAGCTGAAGATGGGTCGTCATTGGGTCTTTCAGCAGGATAATGATCCAAAACATGTGGCAAAATCTACACAAAAGTGTTTCAGCAGTCACAAACTCAAGGTCCTCCCATGGCCATCTCAGTCCCCAGACCTCAACCCAATCGAAAACCTGTGGGGCGAGCTAAAGAGAAGAGTGCATAAGAGAGGACCCAGGACACTGGATGATCTAGAAAGATTGTGCAAAGAAGAATGGTCAAAAATCCCTCTCTCTGTGTTCTCCAATCTTGTGAAATGTTATAGGAGGAGATTAAGTGCTGTCTTGTTGGCAAAAGGAGGTTGTACAAAGTATTAACATCAGGGTGCCAATAATTGTGGCACACATGATTTCAAGTTTTTTTTTCTAAATGTGTGATTTTTACCACCAAAGTAATGTACTTAAATAAAAGGTTGAATTTTTCTCTTTTTTTGCATTTGGGTTCTATGTTGTTTTAACATACATTGGGGTGCCAATAATTGTGGAGGGCACTGTATATACATACACACTGTATATATAAATATGCGTATAGAATACATGTTAATATATGGTAAAGGATGTTCACACACACACACACACACACACACACACACACACACACACACACACATTATGCTTGTGTAATACATAAAATGTACTCTTTTCCAATAACCTTTATTACTTACTTTATATAACTACCTTACATTTCCTTAATTCTATTAAATAAATGGTCAAAAACATGTTTAATTTTTAAACAGTCATTGTTCCCTTCAGGGAAATCAAGCTGCGTCAACAACGCTGTAGAATGTGTCTGCATTGTTCACGCTCTGAATCACGTGTGTAATCCCTCCAATGGAAAGCGCGGTGTCACCAGTGGGGTGACATCATGACCAGGAAGGTTCTTTTCGGAACTGCACATGAGGTGTCCAGGTCCGGGGCATCTCAGGCAGCCAGGAGGTCCAGGAGCTCTGCCAAACGGTAGATTTAGCTCTTAGGGTTACAAAGGAGACCGCTATGGCCGTTGCCAAGTCTATGGCTGCCTTAGCCTCTACCAAGAGGCACCTATGGCCTCCTTTGAGGTTCCTAGAGCTGCACTAGGGCATAGCCCCAGCTCTAGGCGTACCAGAGATTAGTTTTCAAGATACCCTTAAGAGACAATCTGGCAGCCTGGGAATCTCTGCTAGACGTGCCTCGGTGGGTCCTGCGTACTGTACACAGAGGCTATACGATTCAGTTTTGGTCTTGTCCGCCCCAGTTTGACGGGGTGTGTCCCACCCTGGTAGGACCTGAGCAGTCTCTGGTCATGGAACAAGAGGTTACCACTCTACTGAGGAAGGAGGCATTTAAGGTGGTCCCTCCATCAGACAGAGAGTCAGGGTTCTACAGCTGGTACTTCATTTCCCAAAAAGGTTTGTGTCCTATTCTAGATCTACATCAGATGAACTGCTCACTAATGAGGCTCTGGCCCTCGGTGCGATCTAGAGTGCCTATGTGGGACTTGGCCGTTTTGTTGGAGGCTCTATCTGAAACTCCCTTTAAGCCGTTGGCCGAGGCATCTTGGAGGCTTCTCACAGTTAAGACATTGTTCCTTTCTTAAGAGAGTAGGGGATTTGCAGGCCCTCTCTGTGGCCCCCTCTTTTCTGGAGTTCACTCCAGGCATGGCCAGTGCCTTCCTGTACCCTAGAATGGGTTACATCTTTAAGGTGCCCTCAGGCCCCACCACAAACTTTTAGGCTCCAGGCATTCTATCCTCCTCCTTTTCAGGCCCCAGACCAGGAAAAGCTGAACCGGCTGTGTCCGGTGCAAGCACTGGATGTTTAACATTTAAAGGACAAGTCCGTGGAGGAAGTCAGAACAACTGTTCATCTGCAACTGACCTTTTGAGGAGAGGCATCCCTGCAAACAAGCAGACGCTTAGCAGGTGGATTTGTCGATGTAATTGCATCCTCCTACGAGTCCTCTGGTTGCCCCGCTCCCTTCGGGGTCAAAGTGCACTCATCCCGGAGTGTGCCAGCCTCTATGGCTTGGTCCTCTGGAGTCTCCATCCACGACATCTGCAACTCTGCTGGGTGGTCCACCCCGCTGACCTTTGTCAGGTTTTATAACCTTCAATCAAATCAAATCAAAACATTTGTCACGTACACATACATACAGAGTCTGACATCCGGTGAAATGCTTTTTGATGACTGTCCGGCATGAGGGAATAGAATGAGGAGAAAAATAAACCAAAAAAGAAGGCAGATAAATACATGAGTCCCCTTCAGTGGTGGCACAGAGCCCAAGGGTTCTCATGGAAGGGCAATCCCCTCTGCACGATCAAGATCACGTGGCGATACTTATGTGCCTTGGATGCTTGGAGAGATCCCGGGTTCCTACTTCAAGGCCCAGTGATGGGAGACCTCGGTAATTGCATACTGCTAACAATGAAAGGTCCCTCACGCGTTGGGGAGTGGTTATGAGTGCCCGCTCTGCACAGGGTCTATGCAAGTCCCCATCTACTATGGTAAATCAATTGCCTAGAGATGCTGGCGGTGTTTCTGGCTCTGAAGCGGTTTTTCCCGGACCTCAGATGCCATCATGTGACACCTCAGTGGTCTCATATATCAACTACTTCTCCTTGAGAGCAGCTTACATCCCAGGCCATTTTAGTGAAGCAGTGGACACCCTGTCGAGACAAGGGTCCAGACCAGGGAGTGGCGCCTTCACCCTCACGTGGTGGA